>NW_021316290.1:0-60960 GCF_002162155.2 Triticum dicoccoides | reverse complement strand
CCATTTTTACGGTTGAAAAAAAGAAAGGGTACAAACAAAATTACTAGTACAAACAAAGGAGTATCACTATAGATAGATGTTGCCGGCCCTAGCTGCATTGATCATAGGTGGTAAATTCAAAATAATTTCTTCGTTTATGACGTAGCATTGATAGATGCCAGGGTGGCTCTCCAGGTTCGGCATTGCTTTGAAGCAACACCACTAATTTGTTTGGCTAGAGCACACTTTCTTGTCAAGAAACCGAATGAACTCCACCTTAAATCATATATTTGGCAGATCTTGTGAAAAATCAAAATCTAAATGGGTAACCATTAATATAACAGAGAGCATGCACTAAAAGAGGGCCGGGGGAAGTGGAAAGCGTTACAACATTCCACCTTCAGAAGGGTTACAGATGGGCGGCCTTTGCCCGTTTCCAAACTTGCGAATCCGTGAAATCACCCCGCTGCGTGCCGCCTCTAGTATCAGGTTCAAAAAAGATCCGTGTACACGGAGGGAGGAAGCAGAGCGTACCCGGTTCCAAACATCCATTTTTATGGTTGAAAAAAAAGAGAGTGTACAAACAAAATTACTAGTACAAACAAAGGAGTATCACTATAGATAGATGTTGCCGGCCCTAGCTGCATTGATCATAGCTGGTAAATTCAAAATAATTTCTTCAGTTATGATGTAGCATTGATAGATGCCAGGGTGGCTCTCCAGGTTCGGCATTGCTTTGAAGCAACACCACTGATTTGTTTGGCTAGAGCACACTTTCTTGCCAAGAAACCGAATGAACTCCACCTTAAATCATATATTTGGTAGATCTTGTGAAAAATCAAAATCTAAATGGGTAACCATTAATATAACAGAGAGCGTGCACTAAAAGAGGGCCGGGGGAAGCGGAAAGCGTTACAACATTCCACCTTCAGAAGGGTTACAGATGGGCGGCCTTTGCCCGTTTCCAAACTTGCGAATCTCCGAAATCACCCCGCTGCGTGCCGCCTCTAGTATCAGGTTGAAAAAAGATCCGTGTACACGGAGGGAGGAAGTAGAACGGACTCGGTTCCAAACATCCATTTTTACGGTTGAAAAAAAGAAAGGGTACAAACAAAATTACTAGTACAAACAAAGGAGTATCACTATAGATAGATGTTGCCGGCCCTAGCTGCATTGATCATAGGTGGTAAATTCAAAATAATTTCTTCGTTTATGACGTAGCATTGATAGATGCCAGGGTGGCTCTCCAGGTTCGGCATTGCTTTGAAGCAACACCACTAATTTGTTTGGCTAGAGCACACTTTCTTGTCAAGAAACCGAATGAACTCCACCTTAAATCATATATTTGGCAGATCTTGTGAAAAATCAAAATCTAAATGGGTAACCATTAATATAACAGAGAGCATGCACTAAAAGAGGGCCGGGGGAAGTGGAAAGCGTTACAACATTCCACCTTCAGAAGGGTTACAGATGGGCGGCCTTTGCCCGTTTCCAAACTTGCGAATCCGTGAAATCACCCCGCTGCGTGCCGCCTCTAGTATCAGGTTCAAAAAAGATCCGTGTACACGGAGGGAGGAAGCAGAGCGTACCCGGTTCCAAACATCCATTTTTATGGTTGAAAAAAAAGAGAGTGTACAAACAAAATTACTAGTACAAACAAAGGAGTATCACTATAGATAGATGTTGCCGGCCCTAGCTGCATTGATCATAGCTGGTAAATTCAAAATAATTTCTTCAGTTATGATGTAGCATTGATAGATGCCAGGGTGGCTCTCCAGGTTCGGCATTGCTTTGAAGCAACACCACTGATTTGTTTGGCTAGAACACACTTTCTTGTCAAGAAACCGAATGAACTCCACCTTAAATCATATATTTGGTAGATCTTGTGAAAAATCAAAATCTAAATGGGTGACCATTAATATAACAGAGAGCGTGCACTAAAAGAGGGCCGGGGGAAGCGGAAAGCGTTACAACATTCCACCTTCAGAAGGGTTACAGATGGGCGGCCTTTGCCCGTTTCCAAACTTGCGAATCGGCGAAATCACCCCGCTGCGTGCCGCCTCTAGTATCAGGTTGAAAAAAGATCCGTGTACACGGAGGGAGGAAGCAGAGCGGACCCGGTTCCAAACATCCATTTTTATGGTTGAAAAAAAAGAGAGGGTACAAACAAAATTACTAGTACCAACAAAGGAGTATCACTATAGATAGATGTTGCCGGCCCTAGCTGCATTGATCATAGCTGGTAAATTCAAAATAATTTCTTCAGTTATGATGTAGCATTGATAGATGCCAGGGTGGCTCTCCAGGTTCGGCATTGCTTTGAAGCAACACCACTGATTTGTTTGGCTAGAGCACACTTTCTTGTCAAGAAACCGAATGAACTCCACCTTAAATCATATATTTGGCAGATCTTGTGAAAAATCAAAATCTAAATGGGTGACCATTAATATAACAGAGAGCGTGCACTAAAAGAGGGCCGGGGGAAGTGGAAAGCGTTACAACATTCCACCTTCAGAAGGGTTACAAATGGGCGGCCTTTGCCCGTTTCCAAACTTGCGAATCCACGAAATCACCAAGCTGCGTGCCGCCTCTAGTATCAGGTTGAAAAAAGATTCGTGTACACGGAGGGAGGAAGCAGAACGGACCCGGTTCCAAACATCCATTTTTATGGTTGAAAAAAAAAGAAAGGGTACAAACAAAGGAGTATCACTATAGATAGATGTTGCCGGCCCTAGCTGCATTGATCATAGCTAGTAAATTTAAAATAATTTCTTCAGTTATGACGTAGCATTGATAGATGCCAGGGTGGCTCTCCAGGTTCGGCATTGCTTTGAAGCAACACCACTGATTTGTTTGGCTAGAGCACACTTTCTTGTCAAGAAACCGAATGAACTCCACCTTAAATCATATATTTGGCAGATCTTGTGAAAAATCAAAATCTAAATGGGTAACCATTAATATAACAGAGAGCGTGCACTAAAAGAGGGCCGGGGAAGCGGAAAGCGTTACAACATTCCACCTGCAGAAGGGCTACAGATGGGCGGCCTTTGCCCGTTTCCAAACTTGCGAATCCGCGAAATCACCCAGCTGTGTGCCGCCTCTAGTATCAGGTTGAAAAAAGATCCGTGTACACGGAGGGAGGAAGTAGAACGGACCCGGTTCCAAACATCCATTTTTACGGTTGAAAAAAAAGAAAGGGTACAAACAAAATTACTAGTACAAACAAAGGAGTATCACTATAGATAGATGTTGCCGGCCCTAGCTGCATTGATCATAGCTGGTAAATTCAAAATAATTTCTTCAGTTATGATGTAGCATTGATAGATGCCAGGGTGGCTCTCCAGGTTCGGCATTGCTTTGAAGCAACACCACTTATTTGTTTGGCTAGAGCACACTTTCTTGTCAAGAAACCGAATGAACTCCACCTTAAATCATATATTTGGCAGATCTTGTGAAAAATCAAAATCTAAATGGGTGACCATTAGTATAACAGAGAGCGTGCACTAAAAGAGGGCTGGGGGAAGCGGAAAGCGTTACAACATTCCACCTTCAAAAGGGTTACAGACGGGCGGCCTTTGCCCATTTCCAAACTTGCGAATCCGCGAAATCACCCCGCTGCGTGCCGCCTCTAGTATCAGGTTCAAAAAAGATCCGTGTACACGGAGGGAGGAAGCAGAGCGGACCCGGTTCCAAACATCCATTTTTATGGTTGAAAAAAAAGAGAGGGTACAAACAAAATTACTAGTACAAACAAAGGAGTATCACTATAGATAGATGTTGCCGGCCCTAGCTGCATTGATCATAGCTGGTAAATTCAAAATAATTTCTTCAGTTATGATGTAGCATTGATAGATGCCAGGGTGGCTCTCCAGGTTCGGCATTGCTTTGAAGCAACACCACTGATTTGTTTGGCTAGAGCACACTTTCTTGTCAAGAAACCGAATGAACTCCACCTTAAATCATATATTTGGCAGATCTTGTGAAAAATCAAAATCTAAATGGGTGACCATTAATATAACAGAGAGCGTGCCCTAAAAGAGGGCCGGGGAAGCGGAAAGCGTTACAACATTCCACCTTCAGAAGGGTTACAAATGGGCGGCCTTTGCCCGTTTCCAAACTTGCGAATCCACGAAATCACCCAGCTGCGTGCCGCCTCTAGTATCAGGTTGAAAAAAGATCCGTGTACACGGAGGGAGGAAGCAGAACGGACCCGGTTCCAAACATCCATTTTTACGGTTGAAAAAAAAAAAGAAAGGGTACAAACAAAGGAGTATCACTATAGATAGATGTTGCCGGCCCTAGCTGCATTGATCATAGGTGGTAAATTCAAAATAATTTCTTCAGTTATGACGTAGCATTTATAGATGCCAGGGTGGCTCTCCAGGTTCGGCATTGCTTTGAAGCAACACCACTGATTTGTTTGGCTAGAGCACACTTTCTTGTCAAGAAACCGAATGAACTCCACCTTAAATCATATATTTGGCAGATCTTGTGAAAAATCAAAATCTAAATGGGTAACCATTAATATAACAGAGAGCATGCACTAAAAGAGGGCCGGGGGAAGCGGAAAGTGTTACAACATTCCACCTTCAGAAGGGTTACAGATGGGCAGCCTTTGCCCGTTTCCAAACTTGCGAATCCGCGAAATCACCCCGCTGCGTGCCGCCTCTAGTATCAGGTTGAAAAAAGATCCGTGTACACGGAGGGAGGAAGTAGAACGGACCCGGTTCCAAACATCCATTTTTACGGTTGAAAAAAAAGAAAGGGTACAAACAAAATTACTAGTACAAACAAAGGAGTATCACTATAGATAGATGTTGCCGGCCCTAGCTGCATTGATCATAGGTGGCAAATTCAAAATAATTTCTTCAGTTATGACGTAGCATTGATAGATGCCAGGGTGGCTCTCCAGGTTCGGCATTTCTTTGAAGCAACACCACTGATTTGTTTGGCTACAGCACACTTTCTTGTCAAGAAACCGAATGAACTCCACCTTAAATCATATATTTGGCAGATCTTGTGAAAAATCAAAATCTAAATGGGTAACAATTAATATAACAGAGAGCATGCACTAAAAGAGGGCCGGGGGAAGCGGAAAGCGTTACAACATTCCACCTTCAGAAGGGTTACAGATGGGCGGCCTTTGCCCGTTTGCAAACTTGCGAATCTGCGAAATCACCCTGCTGCGTGCCGCCTCTAGTATCAGGTTGAAAAAAGATCCGTGTACACGGAGGGAGGAAGTAGAACGGACCCGGTTCCAAACATCCATTTTTACAGTTGAAAAAAAAGAAAGGGTACAAACAAAATTACTAGTACAAACAAAAGAGTATCACTATAGATAGATGTTGCCGGCCCTAGCTGAATTGATCATAGGTGGTAAATTCAAAATAATTTCTTCAGTTATGACGTAGCATTGATAGATGCCAGGGTGGCTCTCCAGGTTCGGCATTGCTTTGAAGCAACACCACTGATTTGTTTGGCTAGAGCACACTTTCTTGTCAAGAAACCGAATGAACTCCACCTTAAATCATATATTTGGCAGATCTTGTGAAAAATCAAAATCTAAATGGGTAACCATTAATATAACAGAGAGCGTGCACTAAAAGAGGGCCGGGGGAAGCGGAAAGCGTTAGAACATTCCACCTTCAGAAGGGTTACAGATGGGCGGCCTTTGCCCGTTTCCAAACTTGCGAATCAGCGAAATCACCCCGCTGCGTGCCGCCTCTAGTATCAGGTTGAAAAAAGATCCGTGTACACGGAGGGAGGAAGTAGAACGGACCCGGTTCAAAACATCCATTTTTACGGTTGAAAAAAAAGAAAGGGTACAAACAAAATTACTAGTACAAACAAAGGAGTATCACTATAGATAGATGTTGCCGGCCCTAGCTGCATTGATCATAGGTGGTAAATTCAAAATAATTTCTTCAGTTATGACGTAGCATTGATAGATGCCAGGGTGGCTCTCCAGGTTCGGCATTGCTTTGAAGCAACACCACTGATTTGTTTGGCTACAGCACACTTTCTTGTCAAGAAACCGAATGAACTCCACCTTAAATCATATATTTGGCAGATCTTGTGAAAAATCAAAATCTAAATGGGTAACCATTAATATAACAGAGAGCATGCACTAAAAGAGGGCCGGGGGAAGCGGAAAGCGTTACAACATTCCACCTTCAGAAGGGTTACAGATGGGCGGCCTTTGCCCGTTTCCAAACTTGCGAATCTGCGAAATCACCCCGCTGCGTGCCGCCTCTAGTATCAGGTTGAAAAAAGATCCGTGTACACGGAGGGAGGAAGTAGAACGGACCCGGTTCCAAACATCCATTTTTACGGTTGAAAAAAAAGAAAGGGTACAAACAAAATTACTAGTACAAACAAAGGAGTATCACTATAGATAGATGTTGCCGGCCCTAGCTGAATTGATCATAGGTGGTAAATTCAAAATAATTTCTTCAGTTATGACGTAGCATTGATAGATGCCAGGGTGGCTCTCCAGGTTCGGCATTGCTTTGAAGCAACACCACTGATTTGTTTGGCTAGAGCACACTTTCTTGTCAAGAAACCGAATGAACTCCACCTTAAATCATATATTTGGCAGATCTTGTGAAAAATCAAAATCTAAATGGGTAACCATTAATATAACAGAGAGCATGCACTAAAAGAGGGCCGGGGGAAGCGGAAAGCGTTAGAACATTCCACCTTCAGAAGGGTTACAGATGGGCGGCCTTTGCCCGTTTCCAAACTTGCGAATCCGCGAAATCACCCCGCTGCGTGCCGCCTCTAGTATCAGGTTGAAAAAAGATCCGTGTACACGGAGGGAGGAAGTAGAACGGACCCGGTTCCAAACATCCATTTTTACGGTTGAAAAAAAAGAAAGGGTACAAACAAAATTACTAGTACAAACAAAGGAGTATCACTATAGATAGATGTTGCCGGCCCTAGCTGCATTGATCATTGGTGGTAAATTCAAAATAATTTCTTCAGTTATGACGTAGCATTGATAGATGCCAGGGTGGCTCTCCAGGTTCGGCATTGCTTTGAAGCAACACCACTGATTTGTTTGGCTAGAGCACACTTTCTTGTCAAGAAACCGAATGAACTCCACCTTAAATCATATATTTGGCAGATCTTGTGAAAAATCAAAATCTAAATGGGTAACCATTAATATAACAGAGAGCGTGCACTAAAAGAGGGCCGGGGGAAGCGGAAAGCGTTACAACATTCCACCTTCAGAAGGGTTACAGATGGGCGGCCTTTGCCCGTTTCCAAACTTGCGAATCCGCGAAATCACCCCGCTGCGTGGCGCCTCTAGTATCAGGTTGAAAAAAGATTCGTGTACACGGAGGGAGGAAGTAGAACGGACCCGGTTCAAAACATCCATTTTTACGGTTGAAAAAAAAGAAAGGGTACAAACAAAATTACTAGTAAAAACAAAGGAGTATCACTATAGATAGATGTTGCCGGCCCTAGCTGCATTGATCATAGGTGGTAAATTCAAAATAATTTCTTCAGTTATGACGTAGCATTGATAGATGCCAGGGTGGCTCTCCAGGTTCGGCATTGCTTTGAAGCAACACCACTGATTTGTTTGGCTAGAGCACACTTTCTTGTCAAGAAACCGAATGAACTCCACCTTAAATCATATATTTGGCAGATCTTGTGAAAAATCAAAATCTAAATGGGTAACCATTAATATAACAGAGAGCATGCACTAAAAGAGGGCCGGGGGAAGCGGAAAGCGTTACAACATTCCACCTTCAGAAGGGTTACAGATGGGCGGCCTTTGCCCGTTTCCAAACTTGCGAATCTGCGAAATCACCCCGCTGCGTGCCGCCTCTAGTATCAGGTTGAAAAAAGATCCGTGTACACGGAGGGAGGAAGTAGAACGGACCCGGTTCCAAACATCCATTTTTACGGTTGAAAAAAAAGAAAGGGTACAAACAAAATTACTAGTACAAACAAAGGAGTATCACTATAGAAAGATGTTGCCGGCCCTAGCTGCATTGATCATAGCTGGTAAATTCAAAATAATTTCTTCAGTTATGACGTAGCACTGATAGATGCCAGGGTGGCTCTCCAGGTTCGGCATTGCTTTGAAGAAACACCACTGATTTGTTTGGCTAGACCACACTTTCTTGTCAAGAAACCGAATGAACTCCACCTTAAATCATATATTTGGCAGATCTTGTGAAAAATCAAAATCTAAATTGGTAACCATTAATATAACAGAGAGCATGCACTAAAAGAGGGCCGGGGGAAGCGGAAAGCGTTACAACATTCCACCTTCAGAAGGGTTACAGATGGGCGGCCTTTGCCCGTTTCCAAACTTGCGAATCCGCGAAATCACCCCACCGCGTGCCGCCTCTAGTATCAGGTTGAAAAAAGATCCATGTACACGGAGGGAGGAAGTAGAACGGACCCGGTTCCAAACATCCATTTTTACGGTTGAAAAAAAAGAAAGGGTACAAACAAAATTACTAGTACAAACAAAGGAGTATCACTATAGATAGATGTTGCCGGCCCTAGCTGCATTGATCATAGCTGGTAAATTCAAAATAATTTCTTCAGTTATGACGTAGCACTGATAGATGCCAGGGTGGCTCTCCAGGTTCGGCATTGCTTTGAAGCAACACCACTGATTTGTTTGGCTAGAGCACACTTTCTTGCGAAGAAACCGAATGAACTCCACCTTAAATCATATATTTGGTAGATCTTGTGAAAAATCAAAATCTAAATGGGTAACCATTAATATAACAGAGAGCGTGCACTAAAAGAGGGCCGGGGGAAGCGGAAAGCGTTACAACATTCCACCTTCAGAAGGGTTACAGATGGGCGGCCTTTGCCCGTTTCCAAACTTGCGAATCTCCGAAATCACCCCGCTGCGTGCCACCTCTAGTATCAGGTTGAAAAAAGATCCGTGTACACGGAGGGAGGAAGTAGAACGGACTCGGTTCCAAACATCCATTTTTACGGTTGAAAAAAAGAAAGGGTACAAACAAAATTACTAGTACAAACAAAGGAGTATCACTATAGATAGATGTTGCCGGCCCTAGCTGCATTGATCATAGGTGGTAAATTCAAAATAATTTCTTCGTTTATGACGTAGCATTGATAGATGCCAGGGTGGCTCTCCAGGTTCGGCATTGCTTTGAAGCAACACCACTAATTTGTTTGGCTAGAGCACACTTTCTTGTCAAGAAACCGAATGAACTCCACCTTAAATCATATATTTGGCAGATCTTGTGAAAAATCAAAATCTAAATGGGTAACCATTAATATAACAGAGAGCATGCACTAAAAGAGGGCCGGGGGAAGTGGAAAGCGTTACAACATTCCACCTTCAGAAGGGTTACAGATGGGCGGCCTTTGCCCATTTCCAAACTTGCGAATCCGTGAAATCACCCCGCTGCGTGCCGCCTCTAGTATCAGGTTGAAAAAAGAACCGTGTACACGGAGGGAGGAAGTAGAACGGACCCGGTTCCAAACATCCATTTTTACGATTGAAAAAAAAGAAAGGGTACAAACAAAATTACTAGTACAAACAAAGGAGTATCACTATAGATAGATGTTGCCGGCCCTAGCTGCATTGATCATAGCTGGTAAATTCAAAATAATTTCTTTAGTTATGATGTAGCATTGATAGATGCCAGGGTGGCTCTCCAGGTTCGGCATTGCTTTGAAGCAACACCACTGATTTGTTTGGCTAGAGCACACTTTCTTGTCAAGAAACCGAATGAGCTCCACCTTAAATCATATATTTGGCAGATCTTGTGAAAAATCAAAATCTAAATGGGTAACCATTAATATAACAGAGAGCGTGCACTAAAAGAGGGCCGGGGGAAGCGGAAAGCGTTAAAACATTCCACCTTCAGAAGGGTTACAGATGGGCGGCCTTTGCCCGTTTCCAAACTTGCGAATCCGCGAAATCACCCCGCTGCGTGCCGCCTCTAGTATCAGGTTGAAAAAAGAACTGTGTACACGGAGGGAGGAAGTAGAACGGACCCGGTTCCAAACATCCATTTTGACGGTTGAAAAAAAAGAAAGGGTACAAACAAAATTACTAGTACAAACAAAGGAGTATCACTATAGATAGATGTTGCTGGCCCTAGCTGCATTGATTATAGCTGGTAAATTCAAAATAATTTCTTTAGTTATGACGTAGCATTGATAGATGCCAGGGTGGCTCTCCAGGTTCGGCATTGCTTTGAAGAAACACCACTGATTTGTTTGGCTAGAGCACACTTTCTTGTCAAGAAACCGAATGAACTCCACCTTAAATCATATATTTGGCAGATCATGTGAAAAATCAAAATCTAAATGGGTAACCATTAATATAACAGAGAGCATGCACTAAAAGAGGGCCGGGGGAAGCGGAAAGTGTTACAACATTCCACCTTCACAAGGGTTACAGATGGGCGGCCTTTACTCGTTTCCAAACTTGCGAATCTGCGAAATCACCCCGCTGCGTGGCGCCTCTAGTATCAGGTTGAAAAAAGATCCGTGTACACGGAGGGAGGAAGTAGAACGGACCCGGTTCCAAACATCCATTTTTACGGTTGAAAAAAAAAGAAAGGGTACAAACAAAATTACTAGTACAAACAAAGGAGTATCACTATAGATAGATGTTGCCGGCCCTAGCTGCATTGATCATAGCTGGTAAATTCAAAATAATTTCTTTAGTTATGACGTTGCATTGATAGATGCCAGGGTGGCTCTCCAGGTTCGGCATTGCTTTGAAGCAACACCACTGATTTGTTTGGCTAGAGCACACTTTCTTGTCAAGAAACCGAATGAACTCCACCTTAAATCATATATTTGGCAGATCTTGTGAAAAATCAAAATCTATATGGGTAACCATTAATATAACAGAGAGCATGCACTAAAAGAGGGCCGGGGGAAGCGGAAAGCGTTACAACATTCCTCCTTTCAGAAGGGTTACAGATGGGCGGCCTTTGCCCGTTTCCAAACTTGCGAATCCGTGAAATCACCCCGCTGCGTGCCGCCTCTAGTATCAGGTTGAAAAAAGATCCGTGTACACGGAGGGAGGAAGTAGAACGGACCCGGTTCCAAACATCCATTTTTACGGTTGAAAAAAAAAGAAAGGGTACAAACAAAATTACTAGTACAAACAAAGGAGTATCACTATAGATAGATGTTGCCGGCCCTAGCTGCATTGATCATAGCTGGTAAATTCAAAATAATTTCTTTAGTTATGACGTAGCATTGATAGATGCCAGGGTGGCTCTCCAGGTTCGGCATTGCTTTGAAGCAACACCACTGATTTGTTTGGCTAGAGCACACTTTCTTGTCAAGAAACCGAATGAACTCCACCTTAAATCATATATTTGGCAGATCTTGTGAAAAATCAAAATCTATATGGGTAACCATTAATATAACAGAGAGCGTGCACTAAAAGAGGGCCGGGGGAAGCGGAAAGCGTTACAACATTCCACCTTCAGAAGGGTTACAGATGGGCGGCCTTTGCCCGTTTCCAAACTTGCGAATCCGCGAAATCACCCCGCTGCGTGCCGCCTCTAGTATCAGGTTGAAAAAAGATCCGTGTACACGGAGGGAGGAAGTAGAACGGACCAGGTTCCAAACATCTATTTTTACGGTTGAAAAAAAAAGAAAGGGTACAAACAAAATTACTAGTACAAACAAAGGAGTATCACTATAGATAGATGTTGCCGGCCCTAGCTGCATTGATCATAGGTGGTAAATTCAAAATAATTTCTTCATTTATGATGTAGCATTGATAGATGCCAGGGTGGCTCTCCAGGTTCGGCATTGCTTTGAAGCAACACCACTGATTTGTTTGGCTAGAGCACACTTTCTTGTCAAGAAACCGAATGAACTCCACCTTAAATCATATATTTGGCAGATCTTGTGAAAAATCAAAATCTAAATGGGTAACCATTAATATAACAGAGAGCGTGCACTAAAAGAGGGCCGGGGGAAGCGGAAAGCGTTACAACATTCCACCTTCAGAAGGGTTACAGATGGGCGGCCTTTGCCCGTTTCCAAACTTGCGAATCCGCGAAATCACCCCGCTGCGTGGCGCCTCTAGTATCAGGTTGAAAAAAGATCCATGTACACGGAGGGAGGAAGTAGAACGGACCCGGTTCCAAACATCCATTTTTACGGTTGAAAAAAAAAGAAAGGGTACAAACAAAATTACTAGTACAAACAAAGGAGTATCACTATAGATAGATGTTGCCGGCCCTAGCTGCATTGATCATAGGTGGTAAATTCAAAATAATTTCTTCATTTATGATGTAGCATTGATAGATGCCAGGGTGGCTCTCCAGGTTCGGCACTGCTTTGAAGCAACACCACTGATTTGTTTGGCTAGAGCACACTTTCTTGTCAAGAAAACGAATGAACTCCACCTTAAATCATATATTTGGCAGATCTTGTGAAAAATCAAAATCTAAATGGGTAACCATTAATATAACAGAGAGCATGCACTAAAAGAGGGCCGGGGGAAGCGGAAAGCGTTACAACATTCCACCTTCGGAAGGGTTACAGATGGGCGGCCTTTGCCCGTTTCCAATCTTGCGAATCCGCGAAATCACCCCGCTGGGTGCCGCCTCTAGTATCAGGTTGAAAAAAGATCCGTGTACACGGAGGGAGGAAGTAGAACGGACCCGGTTCCAAACATCCATTTTTACGGTTGTAAAAAAAGAAAGGGTACAAACAAAATTACTAGTACAAGCAAAGGAGTATCACTATAGATAGATGTTGCCGGCCCTAGCTGCATTGATCATAGGTGGTAAATTCAAAATAATTTCTTCATTTATGATGTAGCATTGATAGATGCCAGGGTGGCTCTCCAGGTTCGGCATTGCTTTGAAGCAACACCACTGATTTGTTTGGCTAGAGCACACTTTCTTGTCAAGAAACCGAATGAACTCCACCTTAAATCATATATTTGGCAGATCTTGTGAAAAATCAAAATCTAAATGGTAACCATTAATATAACAGAGAGCGTGCACTAAAAGAGGGTCGGGGGAAGCGGAAAGCGTTACAACATTCCACCTTCAGAAAGGTTACAGATGGGCGGCCTTTGCCCGTTTCCAATCTTGCGAATCCGCGAAATCACCCCGCTGTGTGCCGCCTCTAGTATCAGGTTGAAAAAAGATCCATGTACACGGAGGGAGGAAGTAGAACGGACCCGGTTCCAAACATCCATTTTTACGGTTGAAAAAAAAGAAAGGGTACAAACAAAATTACTAGTACAAACAAAGGAGTATCACTATAGATAGATGTTGCCGGCCCTAGCTGCATTGATCATAGGTGGTAAATTCAAAATAATTTCTTCATTTATGATGTAGCATTGATAGATGCCAGGGTGGCTCTCCAGGTTCGGCATTGCTTTGAAGCAACACCACTGATTTGTTTGGCTAGAGCACACTTTCTTGTCAAGAAACCGAATGAACTCCACCTTAAATCATATATTTGGCAGATCTTGTGAAAAATCAAAATCTATATGGGTAACCATTAATATAACAGAGAGCATGCACTAAAAGAGGGCCGGGGGAAGCGGAAAGCGTTACAACATTCCTCCTTCAGAAGGGTTACAGATGGGCGGCCTTTGCCCGTTTCCAAACTTGCGAATCCGTGAAATCACCCCGCTGCGTGCCGCCTCTAGTATCAGGTTGAAAAAAGATCCGTGTACACGGAGGGAGGAAGTAGAACGGACCCGGTTCCAAACATCCATTTTTACGGTTGAAAAAAAAAAGAAAGGGTACAAACAAAATTACTAGTACAAACAAAGGAGTATCACTATAGATAGATGTTGCCGGCCCTAGCTGCATTGATCATAGGTGGTAAATTCAAAATAATTTCTTCATTTATGATGTAGCATTGATAGATGCCAGGGTGGCTCTCCAGGTTCGGCATTGCTTTGAAGCAACACCACTGATTTGTTTGGCTAGAGCACACTTTCTTGTCAAGAAACCGAATGAACTCCACCTTAAATCATATATTTGGCAGATCTTGTGAAAAATCAAAATCTAAATGGGTAACCATTAGTATAACAGAGAGCGTGCACTAAAAGAGGGCCGGGGGAAGCGGAAAGCGTTACAACATTCCACCTTCAGAAGGGTTACAGATGGGCGGCCTTTGCCCGTTTCCAAACTTGCGAATCCGCGAAATCACCCCGCTGCGTGCCGCCTCTAGTATCAGGTTGAAAAAAGATCCGTGTACACGGAGGGAGGAAGTAGAACGGACCCGGTTCCAAACATCCATTTTTACGGTTGAAAAAAAAAGAAAGGGTACAAACAAAATTACTAGTACAAACAAAGGAGTATCACTATAGATAGATGTTGCCGGCCCTAGCTGCATTGATCATAGGTGGTAAATTCAAAATAATTTCTTCATTTATGATGTAGCATTGATAGATGCCAGGGTGGCTCTCCAGGTTCGGCATTGCTTTGAAGCAACACCACTGATTTGTTTGGCTAGAGCACACTTTCTTGTCAAGAAACCGAATGAACTCCACCTTAAATCATATATTTGGCAGATCTTGTGAAAAATCAAAATCTATATGGGTAACCATTAATATAACAGAGAGCATGCACTAAAAGAGGGCCGGGGGAAGCGGAAAGCGTTACAACATTCCTCCTTCAGAAGGGTTACAGATGGGCGGCCTTTGCCCGTTTCCAAACTTGCGAATCCGTGAAATCACCCCGCTGCGTGCCGCCTCTAGTATCAGGTTGAAAAAAGATCCGTGTACACGGAGGGAGGAAGTAGAACGGACCCGGTTCCAAACATCCATTTTTACGGTTGAAAAAAAAAAGAAAGGGTACAAACAAAATTACTAGTACAAACAAAGGAGTATCACTAGATAGATGTTGTCGGCCCTAGCTGCATTGATCATAGGTGGTAAATTCAAAATAATTTCTTCATTTATGATGTAGCATTGATAGATGCCAGGGTGGCTCTCCAGGTTCGGCATTGCTTTGAAGCAACACCACTGATTTGTTTGGCTAGAGCACACTTTCTTGTCAAGAAACCGAATGAACTCCACCTTAAATCATATATTTGGCAGATCTTGTGAAAAATCAAAATCTAAATGGGTAACCATTAATATAACAGAGAGCGTGCACTAAAAGAGGGCCGGGGGAAGCGGAAAGCGTTACAACATTCCACCTTCAGAAGGGTTACAGATGGGCGGCCTTTGCCCGTTTCCAAACTTGCGAATCCGCGAAATCACCCCGCTGCGTGCCGCCTCTAGTATCAGGTTGAAAAAAGATCCATGTACACGGAGGGAGGAAGTAGAACGGACCCGGTTCCAAACATCCATTTTTACGGTTGAAAAAAAAGAAAGGGTACAAACAAAATTACTAGTACAAACAAAGGAGTATCACTATAGAAAGATGTTGCCGGCCCTAGCTGCATTGATCATAGCTGGTAAATTCAAAATAATTTCTTCAGTTATGACGTAGCACTGATAGATGCCAGGGTGGCTCTCCAGGTTCGGCATTGCTTTGAAGAAACACCACTGATTTGTTTGGCTAGAGCACACTTTCTTGTCAAGAAACCGAATGAACTCCACCTTAAATCATATATTTGGCAGATCTTGTGAAAAATCAAAATCTAAATGGGTAACCATTAATATAACAGAGAGCGTGCACTAAAAGAGGGCCGGGGGAAGCGGAAAGCGTTACAACATTCCACCTTCAGAAGGGTTACAGATGGGCGGCCTTTGCCCGTTTCCAATCTTGCGAATCCGCGAAATCACCCCGCTGTGTGCCGCCTCTAGTATCAGGTTGAAAAAAGATCCATGTACACGGAGGGAGGAAGTAGAACGGACCCGGTTCCAAACATCCATTTTTACGGTTGAAAAAAAAGAAAGGGTACAAACAAAATTACTAGTACAAACAAAGGAGTATCACTATAGATAGATGTTGCCGGCCCTAGCTGCATTGATCATAGGTGGTAAATTCAAAATAATTTCCTCATTTATGATGTAGCATTGATAGATGCCAGGGTGGCTCTCCAGGTTCGGCATTGCTTTGAAGCAACACCACTGATTTGTTTGGCTAGAGCACACTTTCTTGTCAAGAAACCGAATGAACTCCACCTTAAATCATATATTTGGCAGATCTTGTGAAAAATCAAAATCTAAATGGGTAACCATTAATATAACAGAGAGCATGCACTAAAAGAGGGCCAGGGGAAGCGGAAAGCGTTACAACATTCCACCTTCAGAAGGGTTACAGATGGGCGGCCTTTGCCCGTTTCCAATCTTGCGAATCCACGAAATCACCCCGCTGTGTGCCGCCTCTAGTATCAGGTTGAAAAAAGATCCGTGTACATGGAGGGAGGAAGTAGAACGGACCCGGTTCCAAACATCCATTTTTACGGTTGTAAAAAAAGAAAGGGTACAAACAAAATTACTAGTACAAGCAAAGGAGTATCACTATAGATAGATGTTGCCGGCCCTAGCTGCATTGATCATAGGTGGTAAATTCAAAATAATTTCTTCATTTATGATGTAGCATTGATAGATGCAAGGGTGGCTCTCCAGGTTCGGCATTGCTTTGAAGCAACACCACTGATTTGTTTGGCTAGAGCACACTTTCTTGTCAAGAAACCGAATGAACTCGACCTTAAATCATATATTTGGCAGATCTTGTGAAAAATCAAAATCTAAATGGGTAAACATTAATATAACAGAGAGCGTGCACTAAAAGAGGGCCGGGGGAAGCGGAAAGCGTTACAACATTCCACCTTCAGAAGGGTTACAGATGGGCGGCCTTTGCCTGTTTCCAAACTTGCGAATCCACGAAATCACCCCGCTGCGTGCCGCCTCTAGTATCAGGTTGAAAAAAGATCCGTGTACACGGAGGGAGGAAGTAGAACGGACCCGGTTCCAAACATCCATTTTTACGGTTGAAAAAAAAAGAAAGGGTACAAACAAAATTACTAGTACAAACAAAGGAGTATCACTATAGATAGATGTTGCCGGCCCTAGCTGCATTGATCATAGGTGGTAAATTCAAAATAATTTCTTCATTTATGATGTAGCATTGATAGATGCCAGGGTGGCTCTCCAGGTTCGGCATTGCTTTGAAGCAACACCACTGATTTGTTTGGCTAGAGCACACTTTCTTGTCAAGAAACCGAATGAACTCCACCTTAAATCATATATTTGGCAGATCTTGTGAAAAATCAAAATCTAAATGGGTAACCATTAATATAACAGAGAGCGTGCACTAAAAGAGGGCCGGGGGAAGCGGAAAGCGTTACAACATTCCACCTTCAGAAGGGTTACAGATGGGCGGCCTTTGCCCGTTTCCAAACTTGCGAATCCGCGAAATCACCCCGCTGCGTGCCGCCTCTAGTATCAGGTTGAAAAAAGATCCGTGTACACGGAGGGAGGAAGTAGAACGGACCCGGTTCCAAAAAATCCATTTTTACGGTTGAAAAAAAAAAGAAAGGGTACAAACAAAATTACTAGTACAAACAAAGGAGTATCACTATAGATAGATGTTGCCGGCCCTAGCTGCATTGATCATAGGTGGTAAATTCAAAATAATTTCTTCATTTATGATGTAGCATTGATAGATGCCAGGGTGGATCTCCAGGTTCGGCATTGCCTTGAAGCAACACCACTGATTTGTTTGGCTAGAGCACACTTTCTTGTCAAGAAACCGAATGAACTCCACCTTAAATCATATATTTGGCAGATCTTGTGAAAAATCAAAATCTAAATGGGTAACCATTAATATAACAGAGAGCATGCACTAAAAGAGGGCCGGGGGAAGCGGAAAGCGTTACAACATTCCACCTTCAGAAGGGTTACAGATGGGCGGCCTTTGCCCGTTTCCAATCTTGCGAATCCGCGAAATCACCCCGCTGTGTGCCGCCTCTAGTATCAGGTTGAAAAAAGATCCGTGTACACGGAGGGAGGAAGTAGAACGGACCCGGTTCCAAACATCCATTTTTACGGTTGTAAAAAAAGAAAGGGTACAAACAAAATTACTAGTACAAGCAAAGGAGTATAACTATAGATAGATGTTGCCGGCCCTAGCTGCATTGATCATAGGTGGTAAATTCAAAATAATTTCTTCATTTATGATGTAGCATTGATAGATGCCAGGGTGGCTCTCCAGGTTCGGCATTGCTTTGAAGCAACACCACTGATTTGTTTGGCTAGAGCACACTTTCTTGTCAAGAAACCGAATGAACTCCACCTTAAATCATATATTTGGCAGATCTTGTGAAAAATCAAAATCTAAATGGGTAACCATTAATATAACAGAGAGCGTGCACTAAAAGAGGGCCGGGGGAAGCGGAAAGCGTTACAACATTCCACCTTCAGAAGGGTTACAGATGGGCGGCCTTTGCCCGTTTCCAATCTTGCGAATCCGCGAAATCACCCCGCTGTGTGCCGCCTCTAGTATCAGGTTGAAAAAAGATCCATGTACACGGAGGGAGGAAGTAGAACGGACCCGGTTCCAAACATCCATTTTTACGGTTGAAAAAAAAGAAAGGGTACAAACAAAATTACTAGTACAAACAAAGGAGTATCACTATAGATAGATGTTGCCGGCCCTAGCTGCATTGATCATAGGTGGTAAATTCAAAATAATTTCTTCATTTATGATGTAGCATTGATAGATGCCAGGGTGGCTCTCCAGGTTCGGCATTGCTTTGAAGCAACACCACTGATTTGTTTGTCTAGAGCACACTTTCTTGTCAAGAAACCGAATGAACTTCCACCTTAAATCATATATTTGGCAGATCTTATGAAAATTCAAAATCTAAATGGGTTACCATTAATATAACAGAGAGCATGCACTAAAAGAGGGCCGGGGGAAGCGGAAAGCGCTACAACATTCCACCTTCAGAAGGGTTACAGATGGGCGGCCTTTACCCGTTTCCAAACTTGCGAATCCGCGAAATCATCCTGCTGCATGGTGCCTCTAGTATCAGGTTGAAAAAAGATCCGTGTACATGGAGGGAGGAAGTAGAACGGACCCGGTTCCAAACATCCATTTTTACGGTTGAAAAAAAAGAAAGGGTACAAACAAAATTACTAGTACAAACAAAGGAGTATCACTATAGATAGTTGTTGCCGGCCCTAGCTGCATTGATCATAGGTGGTAAATTCAAAATAATTTCTTCATTTATGATGTAGCATTGATAGATGCAAGGGTGGCTCTCCAGGTTCGGCATTGCTTTGAAGCAACACCACTGATTTGTTTGGCTAGAGCACACTTTCTTGTCAAGAAACCGAATGAACTCGACCTTAAATCATATATTTGGCAGATCTTGTGAAAAATCAAAATCTAAATGGGTAACCATTAATATAACAGAGAGCGTGCACTAAAAGAGGGCCGGGGGAAGCGGAAAGCGTTACAACATTCCACCTTCAGAAGGGTTACAGATGGGCGGCCTTTGCCCGTTTCCAAACTTGTGAATCCGCGAAATCACCCCGCTGCGTGGCGCCTCTAGTATCAGGTTGAAAAAAGATCCGTGTACACGGAGGGAGGAAGTAGAACGGACCCGGTTCCAAACATCCATTTTTACGGTTGAAAAAAAAGAAAGGGTACAAACCAAATTACTAGTACAAACAAAGGAGTATCACTATAGATAGATGTTGCCGGCCCTAGCTGCATTGATCATAGGTGGTAAATTCAAAATAATTTCTTCATTTATGATGTAGCATTGATAGATGCCAGGGTGGCTCTCCAGGTTCGGCATTGCTTTGAATGAACACCACTGATTTGTTTGGCTAGAGCACACTTTCTTGTCAAGAAACCGAATGAACTCGACCTTAAATCATATATTTGGCAGATCTTGTGAAAAGTCAAAATCTAAATGGGTAACCATTAATATAACAGAGAGCATGCACTAAAAGAGGGCCGGGGGAAGCGGAAAGCGATACAACATTCCACCTTCAGAAGGGTTACAGATGGGCGGCCTTTGCCCGTTTCCAAACTTGCGAATCCGCGAAATCACCCCGCTGCGTGCCGCCTCTAGTATCAGGTTGAAAAAAGATCCGTGTACACGGAGGGAGGAAGTAGAACGGACCCGGTTCCAAACATCCATTTTTACGGTTGAAAAAAAAGAAAGGGTACAAACAAAATTACTAGTACAAACAAAGGAGTATCACTATAGATAGATGTTGCCGGCCCTAGCTGCATTGATTATAGGTGGTAAATTCAAAATAATTTATTCATTTATGATGTAGCATTGATAGATGCCAGGGTGGCTCTCCAGGTTCGGCATTGCTTTGAAGCAACACCACTGATTTGTTTGGCTAGATGTCACACCCTAGCTAGTCATGCATTAGAGTGTTGCATCATGTTTACTCTTTCATCAGAAACTTGAAATGGGGATCTGTGAAACCCTCAGAACCATTTTGAAAATGACCCAAATAAAAATTTCTCCAAAAGGGTCCCAGAAAATGCTCATGTTGCTCTCTGAAAATATTGGACAGAGATAAAAATCAAACCAATATTTTTAGTGGCTCATGGACATTTATTTTGGGCATTTGAAATTAATGCATAACTATTTGCATTGGAAATATATTAATTATATATATTAATATATGCCCAAATATTATGCCAATTATATAAGAGCTCTGAAATAATATAAATAGCTCCTGCAAAAATTGGCATAAGTTAAATAAATGATTTAATATATTATTTAAATCAAAACAAATGTCAGAAATTAAAAAAACAGAAAAATATATAACAGGAGGAGCTTACCTGGGCTCCTCCACTGTGCGGCCCAGCCAGCTGGCTGGCCCAGCCGGCAGCCGGCCCAGCCCACCTCCCTCCTCTGTCGTCTTCGTCCCGACAGAGGGAGGGGAGTGTGGCCGGCGCGCGCGCGCGCCACCGCGCCACGCCACCTGCTCGCCTGCTTGCCTGCCCTCCCCTCCTCGCTCGATGCCCTGGACGACGCCACGCCTCTCCCCCTGCTCTCTCTCACTCTCCCCGGCTCTCCTCTCCTCTCCCTCGCTCTCTCTCTCACACGGCCGAACACCACACTCGCCGCCGTTCGCCACAGCAGCCGTCTCCGGCCACCCCTCGCTCCCCCGACTAGCTCAGGAGCTTCGCCACGACCCCCTCTTCCTCCCCACCGCTCCACAGCTCCCCGGAAGCCCTGCATCGCCGCCACGTCGCCGTTCCCCTCTTCGGGCTCCGACCACCGTCGCCGTCGATTCGCCGTCTCCAGCGCGTCCCCGAGCCCACTTCGACGCCCACTGCAACCGCGGTGAGCTACGCCACCGTTTCCCCCTCTCCTTCCCCTCGTTCCCTCACCGTAGCCACCTCCCCACCACGGCCGAACCTCCGCCGTCGCCGAGCTCGCCGTCGACGCAGCTCCGGTGACCATTTGGTCACCCCGGCGAGTCCAACGAGTTCGCAAGACCCCGTAGAGCATCCCTAGCACCTCGCTTCGCTCGACTTCGAGCTCCAACCCTGTTCCCGTGCACGACCGAACCCCGGCGGCCGCAGCCGAGCTCGCCGCCGTCGACTCTGGCCACCCCGACCCCAACGGACTCCGCCAAGAGCTGCGGGTTGTCCTCAGCTCCACTCCGGTGGTCTCCGCGGCCCCTCTGGTGGCCGAAATGGCCAAAACCACTCCCGCCGCCGCGTCGGGCTCGCCGGCGGCTAAACGCCGGCAGCCGACTTTGACTTTGACCACGGGTGGGCCCTGGTTGACTCCCCTGAGTCAATGACAGGTGGGGCCCAGCCCTGTTAATTAAACAGGATTAGTTTTAATTAAGTTTTAATTAAAATAATCACCCTGACATGCGGGACCCACTGTCAGGTTTGACCTGGACCAGTTCCGTTGACCTGCTGACGTCACACTGACGTCAGGCTGACGCAGTAATTGATTTTCTGGATTTAATTTAAATCAGGAAATTCCAGAATATTAATTAAACTTCAAAAATTCATAACTTTTATTCTGTAACTCCAAATTGGACAAATTATATATGAAAAATGATCAGAAAAATCCAATCTATCCATCTGTACTATTTTAATGCATGATCAAACAAGTTAAATTGATGTTTCAAGCAGAACAAGGAAAAGCACTTTAAAAGGCCATATTTGAATTTGAAATTTGAATCCTTGATTCAAATTTGTTCAAACCCTTCTGGTTTTAGTTGCATTAGCCCAATACACTCATTTTGCCATGTCTCATGCATGCATCATATTGTTGCATACTGTTTGGTAATGTTTGTGTATCGGTGCTCTCTGCGGCAGGTTCTGTCTCCGAGGAGTACCGTGATTACCCTAACGAAGAACCGTATCAGTGCATCGAACCATCAGGCAAGAAACCAACCATTTGATCATATCGATACAATCCCATGTTCTCGCTCCTGCTCTCTTTTACTGCATTAAGACAACGCGATTCAAACTGCTGTGTGCTACGGTAGTTGAACCCATTTCCTCTGCATGACCTGTCATTGCCACAGTAACTAGATGAAACTCACTAGCATGTGTAGGAGTTGATTGAGCCATATGTATGTGTTGTTCCTACCTTGCTATGCCTGCTACGCTTAGAGTCGTGTCAGGTCTGGTTCATCTGGGTGATGGGCTGGAGTGAAATGATCATGTCGGTAATGAGAGTGGTGTGGTGAACATGATTTGGTAAAGGTATCGATGAGAGGCCATGTAGGAGTACATGGTGGGTTGTTTCATTGAAGCCGACCTTAAGCACTGAGATCTGTATGCGTGATTTAAGATACAGCTACTACCATGCATTGGGCCCTGAAATATGACCCCGCTCGACTTCTTATTCACCCTAGCTCTCTGTCCAGGAGTTGCAAGTAGTTTCTGGTGTTTGTAGCCTACTGGAGGCCGTGGACAGCGCTGACCGTAGGGGTGGGCTGTGATGCGGTAGGTACGTGGCCGGGTGTACCGAATACCCGTTAGGTATCTCGGGAACCCTGTTCACATCGTTCGGGGCCGTATGGGAAACCTCGGCCGGACTCCCTGCGGATGGAACCTGAATAGGCGATAAACCTGGACTAGAGGCTTAAGTGTTTAGGTAGGTCGTGGTCTACACCCACGTCGTCTTTCGCTTGAAGTCTGCCGAGCACATGTCGTGTGCAGACGCTAAGTGGTGGAAACATGTATGAAGAAGTACACCCCTGCAGGGTTATCATAATCTATTCGAATAGCCGCGTCCGCGGTAAAGGACTACTTGGTTGCCTATACAGTTCATAGACAAGTAAATGGAAACTGTTAAAAGCCTCAAGATAAGTGTGAGTGCCGAGGATGGCTCTTCCGTAGGAAGACGGAGGTGGATCCTCGGTAGTGTATTGAAGTGGTGAGTAGTGGACTCGTGTGCGCAAAACCATTTTAAGTTGGAGTATCGTAGGATAGCCTAGCCAAGAGTCAAAGCTGGCTTGCTGCAATAACTCCACCAACCCTTCTTGATACTATGCATGTATGTAGGATCTGATGTAAGTCTTGCTGAGTACCTTTGTACTCATGTTGCTATAATCTACATTTTTACAGAAGACGCTGCAACCCCTTCTGATGGGTTCTATGTAGACATTGACATCAACGAGTAGGCTAAAGACCCAGGTGGTGACCCTGAGCTTGTGAAGGACCACGTAGTATAGCGAGGCTTTCCAAGCCTCTTTTATTTTACTAGTTGTCTGTACTCAGACAAGTTACTTCCGCTGCTGGTTTGTATGACTGTATGACTTGAATGCTGGGTCGTGTGACCCGTATCTTTGTGTATGTCATGTATGGCTCTATGAGCCTTAAATAAAGTACTTGTGTCATAGAGTCATGTTGTGATGCTTCGTTGTATTTGCACATATCGAGCATATTGTGTGTATGATTGAAATGCTTGGTATGTGTGGGATCTGACTATCTAGTTGTTTATCTTTAGTAGCCTCTCTTACCAGGAAATGTCTCCTAGTGTTACCGCTGAGCCATGGTAGCTTGCTACTGCTCTGGAACATTTAGGCTGGCCGGCATGTGTCCTTCTTCGTTCCTGTGTCTGTCCCTTCGGGGAAATGTCACGCTTTGAGTACCGGAGTCCTGTTAGCCCGCTACGGCCCGGTTTACCGGAGTCCTGCTAGCCCAGTGCTACAGCCCGGACCCACTTGCTGATGACCGACACGTTCGAAGCTGGGTCATGGATGCCTGTCCCTGTAAGTCTGTGCCACTTTGGGTTTACGACTAGTCATGTCAGCCCGGGCTCTTTATCATATGGATGCTAGCGACACTATCATATACGTGAGCCAAAAGGCGCAAACGGTCCCGGGAAAAGGTAAGACGACACCCGTGGGGATACCGTGCGTGAGGCCGCAAAGTGATATGAGGCGTTACCAGCTAGATCGATGTGACATCGAGTCGGGGTCCTGACAGCGTTGGTATCAGAGCCGGACTGCCTGTAGGTTCTCCAAGCCAAACTGGTCGATGTTGAGTCTAGAAATTCTTTAGTTATATGTAGGGGAATTGTTTGTGGGTTGGAACGTAAGGCTCTTTTTACTCCTTATACCTTATGACTTTCTGATCTGAGTCAGTCCATTCTTCCACCGGGGGTTAAGGAATTAGGATCTGTTCTCTCTATCAGGATCACGAGTTACTAATCAGTAGTACCTTATAAGTTTGATGGATACAAGCCTAGTTCAGATCTACTACCACATTATGTTGTTAGAATGGTTTCAGAACTTTGATATGATGATGTTGAGTATGTACGAAATCCTTTGTCAAATGTCTCAATATCCTTTTTGAGCATTTACAGCTGTTATGCTGCCGAAATTTTGCTAGAAATTCTAATGCCCTTGCATTATGATTGTGCTTTCAGATGGCCACTCGCGACCTCAATCAAGTGGTTCGCCTGACTCGATGCCTAGATGTACCCGGCCATACTGCTAAGTTGGTCAGGGTAATGACTGAGGCTGGATACCGCTGGTATCCTGAGTACACGGTCGAAGAGCAATTCCGAGATTTTAATCAGAGTCAGTATCTCTGCACTGTCAGGATATTTCCATCGTATCCTGGATCCACCGAGCCTCTTCACTGCTCCTATGGACTCGGGGTTACTATTGAGATGGCTGTGCAGGACGCCGCCTACTCTATGATGACCATTATGCGAGTCAGATCTGGGTTATTTCGGGACTCTGATTTCCGGTATATGCCAGGATCACTTCCGGGAGCACAAGGGTATCTCCAGGCTATCTATGCTGACCCCACTCAGGAGGATTCACGGACTCACACCACTGCTGAGATGCTCGAGGATAAGGACCGTGAAAATCGGGCCTTAAGGCTAGAGCTCTTCAACACCCGTGCTGACCACTGGGCCACTTTGACTCGGTTCGCACCGGCGGTGCAAGCTGGATATTCAGATATGCGCGATCTCTATCCTGTGAGATCTGCTCTGCCAGACGTGATGGTTTGGCGTGATGTAGGAGGCATCACCCCACCTCGCGGTCCCCGCAGGCCACCGTTTGTTGGTCCAAGGCCTCATCCTAGCCCCTATGGTCCACAAGCTCCGCGAGACCGTCTGTTTCCAGATGATCATGTTGAGCTTCCAGGCTATGGAGGTGACTTCTACGAGGACTACTACGGATCGGTCTGAGTTAGTGGTAGTATCACTAGTTCGCACTAGCTGTGTCGTCTATCGTCCCGCGTGACTCGTGGGATATGACCTAGTTTGTACTCCTTCCGGAGGTGTAGAAAAATAATGTATAGGAGCTTGGAATGCCTCCGATGAGATGTAATCCCCTTTTCACCGTAATAGTACTTTGTTTGGTCTTGTACTAAACCCTGTATGGTGTGTATGACGATGGAATAAAAGAAGCAGTTTCTGTATCTACCATGTCATACGGATGATCATCTTGCATTCCGAGTTATTTCTTACATTATGAATCCTATGTCGGAATTTTACCATCCTGACTAAATCATTGTCTTGTTTACCTAGGATGGTCAACACGCGCGCTAACCCTGCTTCTCAAGAGCAGGCCGAAGGCAGTGAAGCCAGGGATGTAAATCTGCCTCATCCTCCTTCACTAGCCGAGGTGATGATGGAAGCTGAGAGAAACAAGCGGGAGACAAACCGTTTGTTGGAGCGTATTGAACAGAATACAGCACACCATCAGAGGGCTAACGTGGTGTCACTCAGTGATTTTATCAAATTGCATCCACCCACGTTCCACCACTCCGTCGAGCCTCTCGACGCTGATGATTGGCTTCGCAGTATCTCTCACAAGCTGCGTTCCGCGCTGGTAGCGGAGGCTGACAAGGTCACCTTTGCTGCATATCATCTTGAAGGCCCCGCCAGTCTATGGTGGGAGAATTATGGAGCTATGCGCCCAGCGGGCCATGTCACAACTTGGGCTGAGTTCAGCGAGGCTTTCCGTGAACATCACATTCCGGAGGGTCTCATGGACCGTAAACGTGAAGAATTTTGCAGTTTCACCCAAGGCCGACTTTCTGTGGATGCTTACAGCAGGGAGTTTGGTAATCTCGCACGATATGCAACCGAGGAAGTGTCTACTGACGCCAAGAAGCAAGCAAGGTTCCGTAAGGGCCTTAGTCCTGAGCTTCGCCGCGACCTCCGTCTGCATGAGTGCACATCTTTTTCGAAACTTGTCAACAAAGCCATCAGTGCTGAAACTGGTCAGACTGACTATGACGCAACACGCAAGCATGGCCGTGACATGGGTTCCTCATCCGGTGCTGGTCCTCAGAAGCGCCGCGTGTGGGTACCCAACACCGCCCTGCCACCCAGGTTCACACCGAGGCCATCCTTCCAGGCGCCTCGCCCCGTTCAACAGTCTGCACCGGCCAAGCCCTATGGAGGTCCAACCAATAATGCTCCTCCACGTACCAGTTCCGTGACTTGTTTCAAGTGTGGGGAATCTGGTCACTATATGCGTGAATGCCCCCAGACCAACCCCAATCAATCTGCTAAAGCTGTTGGCCGTGGCAAGCCGACAGGGAAAGTGTTTCATGCTAAACCGGTCACCGCTTCACGTGGCCATGTCAACTGCATCTCTGCCGAAGAAGCTCAAGAGGATCCCAACGTCGTTCTCGGTACGCTTCTTGTTAATTGCCACCCGGCATCTGTTCTTTTCGATACAGGAGCCTCTCATTCTTTTATATCCGAAAGTTATGCTCGTCTGCATAACGTTGCATTCTGTGACATGCCATCCACTATGGAAATCTCTACCCCTGGTTCTAGATGGCAGACCTCTAGGGTAAGTTATGGAAATGAGATCCAAGTCGACAGACTTGTTTTCCTCGCGTCTTTGATAGCCCTTAAATCTTCAGATATTAATATCATTCTGGGTATGGACTGGATGTCGGCTCATCATGCCCAAATCGATTGCTTCTCTAGGACTGTTCAACTCACCCATCCTTCGGGAAAGATAGTCAATGTCTTGACCCGAATAGCCAAGCGACAATTATATTCTCTTAACGCCAGCCCTTTGCCAGACCTTGAGGACGTTCCGGTAGTCCGTGACTTCCCGGATGTCTTTCCAGAGGAATTGCCAGGTGTTCCACCTGACAGGGATGTTGAGTTTGTAATAGACCTCATTCCAGGAACCGTTCCGATTGCTAGAAGACCTTATAAGATGGCACCCCTAGAACTAGCCGAGCTTAAGAAACAACTCGATGAGTCCTTGAAAAAGGGTTTTATCCGACCTAGCTCCTCTCCGTGCGCTTGCCCCGTCCTATTCGTCAAGAAGAAGGATGGTACGGACCGGATGGTTGTAGATTACCGACCTGTCAACTTGGTCACAATCAAGAACAAATATCCACTTCCCAGGATCAACGACCTGTACGATCAGCTCGCTGGATCTTCAGTCTTCTCCAAGATGGATTTGAGGTTGGGCTACCATCAAATCAAAATCAGAAACGGGGACATTCCTAAAACGGCCTTTGTTACTCGTTATGGCCAATACGAGTACACCGTCATGTCCTTCGGATTAACCAACGCTCCAGCCACCTTTTCTCGGTTAATGAACTCAATCTTCATGGAGTATTTGGATAAATTCGTCGTGGTTTACCTCGATGATATACTCATCTACTCCAAGAACGAGGAAGAACATGCCGAACATCTAAGGCTAGTGTTGCAGAAACTTCGAGAGCATCGCCTTTATGCCAAATTTTCTAAATGTGAATTCTGGTTGTCAGAAGTGACCTATCTGGGTCATGTAATATCTGGTAAAGGTATCGCTGTTAACCCTGAGCGAGTTCAAGCCGTCCTTAATTGGACTCCACCCGAATCGGTCAAGCAAGTTCGGAGTTTTCTAGGCCTAGCGAGCTATTGCCGTCGCTTTGTCGAGAACTTCTCCAAAGTTGCCAAACCTCTAACCGAACTCCTCAAGAAAGATAAGAAGTTCGAGTGGACTCCACAATGTGAGCACAGCTTTCAGGAACTAAAAAGACGCCTGACTTCTGCTCCCGTACTGGTACCGCCAGACTTCTCTAAGGACTTTGTTATCTACTGCGACGCCTCGCGACAAGGACTAGGTTGCGTTCTCATGCAAGATCGACACGTAATTGCTTACGCTTCACGGCAATTGCACCCACATGAGGAGAATTATCCTACTCATGATCTAGAACTTGCAGCCGTAGTCTATGCACTTAAGACCTGGCGACATTACCTCCTCGGTAATCGTTGCGAAATATTCACTGATCACCAAAGTCTGAAGTATATTTTCACCCAACCGGATTTGAATCTCAGGCAGAGACGTTGGGTTGAATTGATCACCGACTTCGACTTAGGAATAACCTACACCCCAGGGAAAGCCAACGTCATGGCTGATGCGCTAAGTCGTAAATCCTATTGTAACAATCTGATGTTACAACAAAGTCAACCGCTTCTCCATGAGGAATTTCGGAAGCTTAACCTTCACATTGTTCCTCAAGGATTTCTCTCCACCTTGGTGGCGAAACCTACTCTTACGGATCAAATCATTGCTGCCCAGAAGCGAGATAAGGGAATAGCTAAGATCAAGGAGAACATTGCTAGCAGAGGTGCTAGTTGTTTCTCCACAAATGATCATGGTGTTGTGTACTTTGAGAACCGTCTAGTGGTTCCCAAGAACCAGCATCTACGGCAGTTGATCCTTAAGGAGGCTCATGAATCTCCTCTCACTATTCATCCCGGTAGTACTAAAATGTATCAGGACCTACGCCAGAGGTTCTGGTGGACTAGGATGAAGAGAGAAATTGCTCAGTATATTGCTAACTGCGACGTCTGTCGTCGTGTAAAAGCAGAGTACCAATGGCCTGCTGGCACCCTTCAACCCTTAGCTATTCCTGAATGGAAATGGGATAAAATTGGTATGGATTTCATTACCGGTTTTCCCAGGACCAAGAGAGGGAATAATGCTATTTTCGTCGTGGTCGATCGTCTTTCCAAAGTAGCTCATTTCTTACCTGTTCATGAGAGTATAACCGCTAGTCAGCTGGCAGACTTATACATCTCCCGAATAGTGTCCCTTCATGGTGTCCCTTTGGAAATTAACTCGGATCGAGGAAGTCTTTTCACCTCTCGATTTTGGGAAAGTTTCCAAAATGCTATGGGAACCCGTCTCTCCTTTAGCACCGCTTTCCACCCTCAGTCGAGTGGTCAAGTGGAACGCGTCAACCAAATTCTAGAAGACATGCTTCGAGCCTCTGTTATCTCATTCGGAATGGATTGGGAGAAGTGCCTTCCATTTGCCGAATTCGCTTATAACAACAGCTATCAATCTAGCTTGGGTAAAGCCCCTTTTGAAGTTCTCTATGGACGACGATGTCGAACACCCCTTAACTGGTCAGAGACCGGGGAAAGACAATTCTTTGGCCCGGATATGATTCAGGAAGCAGAAGAACAAGTTCGTATCGTTCGTGAAAAGTTGAAAACAGCCCAATCTCGTCAAAAGAGTCAATATGACCGAAAACATAAGGCTATGACTTTCGAGGTTGACGAGAAGGCTTATCTTCGGGTCACCCCTCTGAAGGGAACCCATCGTTTCGGTATCAAAGGCAAATTGGCTCCTCGTTACATTGGACCTTTTCGCATTCTCGCCAAACGAGGAGAAGTTGCCTACCAGTTGGAACTACCTCCGCATCTCTCCAGAGTCCACGATGTCTTCCACGTTTCCCAACTCAGGCGTTGCTTCTCGGATCCTATCCGTGAAGTGGACCACGAAACGCTTGATCTCCAGGATAATCTTACATATCGAGAGTACCCCATTCGTATCCTCGATTAGGCCGAGCGTACCACCCGGCGTCATAATATCAAGTTTCTCAAGGTTCAATGGTCGCACCATTCTGAGGATGAAGCAACTTGGGAAAGGGAGGATCGTCTTCGACTCGAGTACCCCGCCTTCTTCTCGGAGGAACCCAAATCTCGGGACGAGATTCTTTTGAGTGGGGGTGAGTTGTCACACCCTAGCTAGTCATGCATTAGAGTGTTGCATCATGTTTACTCTTTCATCAGAAACTTGAAATGGGGATCTGTGAAACCCTCAGAACCATTTTGAAAATGACCCAAATAAAAATTTCTCCAAAAGGGTCCCAGAAAATGCTCATGTTGCTCTCTGAAAATATTGGATAGAGATAAAAATCAAACCAATATTTTTAGTGGCTCATGGACATTTATTTTGGGCATTTGAAATTAATGCATAACTATTTGCATTGGAAATATATTAATTATATATATTAATATATGCCCAAATATTATGCCAATTATATAAGAGCTCTGAAATAATATAAATAGCTCCTGCAAAAATTGGCATAAGTTAAATAAATGACTTAATATATTATTTAAATCAAAACAAATGTCAGAAATTAAAAAAAACAGAAAAATATATAACAGGAGGAGCTTACCTGGGCTCCTCCACTGTGCGGCCCAGCCAGCTGGCTGGCCCAGCCGGCAGCCGGCCCAGCCCACCTCCCTCCTCTGTCGTCTTCGTCCCGACAGAGGGAGGGGAGTGTGGCCGGCGCGCGCGCGCGCCACCGCGCCACGCCACCTGCTCGCCTGCTTGCCTGCCCTCCCCTCTTCGCTCGATGCCCTGGACGACGCCACGCCTCTCCCCCTGCTCTCTCTCACTCTCCCCGGCTCTCCTCTCCTCTCCCTCGCTCTCTCTCTCACACGGCCGAACACCACACTCGCCGCCGTTCGCCACAGCAGCCGTCTCCGGCCACCCCTCGCTCCCCCGACTAGCTCAGGAGCTCCGCCACGACCCCCTCTTCCTCCCCACCGCTCCACAGCTCCCCGGAAGCCCTGCATCGCCGCCACGTCGCCGTTCCCCTCTTCGGGCTCCGACCACCGTCGCCGTCGATTCGCCGTCTCCAGCGCGTCCCCGAGCCCACTTCGACGCCCACTGCAACCGCGGTGAGCTACGCCACCGTTTCCCCCTCCTTCCCCTCGTTCCCTCACCGTAGCCACCTCCCCACCACGGCCGAACCTCCGCCGTCGCCGAGCTCGCCGTCGACGCAGCTCCGGTGACCATTTGGTCACCCCGGCGAGTCCAACGAGTTCGCAAGACCACGTAGAGCATCCCTAGCACCTCGCTTCGCTCGACTTCGAGCTCCAACCCTGTTCCCGTGCACGACCGAACCCCGGCGGCCGCAGCCGAGCTCGCCGCCGTCGACTCCGGCCACCCTGACCCCAACGGACTCCGCCAAGAGCTGCGGGTTGTCCTCAGCTCCACTCCGGTGGTCTCCGCGGCCCCTCTGGTGGCCGAAATGGCCAAAACCACTCCCGCCGCCGCGTCGGGCTCGCCGGCGGCTAAACGCCGGCAGCCGACTTTGACTTTGACCACGGGTGGGCCCTGGTTGACTCCCCTGAGTCAATGACAGGTGGGGCCCAGCCCTGTTAATTAAACAGGATTAGTTTTAATTAAGTTCTAATTAAAATAATCACCCTGACATGCGGGACCCACTGTCAGGTTTGACCTGGACCAGTTCCGTTGACCTGCTGACGTCACACTGACGTCAGGCTGACGCAGTAATTGATTTTCTGGATTTAATTTAAATCAGGAAATTCCAGAATATTAATTAAACTTCAAAAATTCATAACTTTTATTCTGTAACTCCAAATTGGACAAATTATATATGAAAAATGATCAGAAAAATCCAATCTATCCATCTGTACTATTTTCATGCATGATCAAACAAGTTAAATTGATGTTTTAAGCAGAACAAGGAAAAGCACTTTAAAAGGCCATATTTGAATTTGAAATTTGAATCTTTGATTCAAATTTGTTCAAACCCTTCTGGCTTTAGTTGCATTAGCCCAATACACTCATATTGCCATGTTTCATGCATGCATCATATTGTTGCACATTGTTTGGTGATGCTTGTGTATCGATGCCCTTGCGACAGGTTCTGTCCCCGAGGAGTACCGTGATTACCCTAACGAAGAACCGTATCCGTGCATCGAACCATCAGGCAAGCAACCAACCATTTGATCATATCGATACAATCCCATGTTCTCGCTCCTGCTCTCTTTTACTGCATTAAGACAACGCATTTCAAACTGCTATGTGCTACGGTAGTTGGACCCATTTCCTCTGCATGACCTGTCATTGCCACAGTAACTAGATGAAACCCACTAGCATGTGTAGGAGTTGTTTGAGCCATATGTATGTGTTGTTCCTACCTTGCTATGCCTGCTATGCTTAGAGTCGTGTCAGGTCTGGTTCATCTGGGTGATGGGCTAGAGTGAAATGTTTATCTCGGTAATGAGAGTGGTGTGGTGAACACGATTTGGTAAAGGTATCGATGAGAGGCCATGTAGGAGTACATGGTGGGTTGTTTCATTGAAGCCGACCTTAAGCACTGAGATCTGTATGCGTGATTTAAGATACAGCTACTACCATGCATTGGGCCCTGAAATATGACCCCGCTCGACTTCTTATTCACCCTAGCTCTCTGTCCAGGAGTTGCAAGTAGTTTCTGGTGTTTGTAGCCTACTGGAGGCCGTGGACAGCGCTGACCGTAGGGGTGGGCTGTGATGCGGTAGGTACGTGGCCGGGTGTACCGAATACCCGTTAGGTATCTCGGGAACCCTGTTCACATCGTTCGGGGCCGTATGGGAAACCTCGGCCGGACTCCCTGCGGATGGAACCTGAATAGGCGATAAACCTGGACTAGAGGCTTAAGTGTTTAGGTAGGTCGTGGTCTACACCCACGTCGTCTTTCGCTTGAAGTCTGCCGAGCACATGTCGTGTGCAGACGCTAAGTGGTGGAAACATGTATGAAGAAGTACACCCCTGCAGGGTTATCATAATCTATTCGAATAGCCGCGTCCGCGGTAAAGGACTACTTGGTTGCCTATACAGTTCATAGACAAGTAAATGGAAACTGTTAAAAGCCTCAAGATAAGTGTGAGTGCCGAGGATGGCTCTTCCGTAGGAAGACGGAGGTGGATCCTCGGTAGTGTATTGAAGTGGTGAGTAGTGGACTCGTGTGCGCAAAACCATTTTAAGTTGGAGTATCGTAGGATAGCCTAGCCAAGAGTCAAAGCTGGCTTGCTGCAATAACTCCACCAACCCTTCTTGATACTATGCATGTATGTAGGATCTGATGTAAGTCTTGCTGAGTACCTTTGTACTCATGTTGCTATAATCTACATTTTTACAGAAGACGCTGCAACCCCTTCTGATGGGTTCTATGTAGACGTTGACATCAACGAGTAGGCTAAAGACCCAGGTGGTGACCCTGAGCTTGTGAAGGACCACGTAGTATAGCGAGGCTTTCCAAGCCTCTTTTATTTTACTAGTTGTCTGTACTCAGACAAGTTACTTCCGCTGCTGGTTTGTATGACTGTATGACTTGAATGCTGGGTCGTGTGACCCGTATCTTTGTGTATGTCATGTATGGCTCTATGAGCCTTAAATAAAGTACTTGTGTCATAGAGTCATGTTGTGATGCTTCGTTGTATTTGCACATATCGAGCATATTGTGTGTATGATTGAAATGCTTGGTATGTGTGGGATCTGACTATCTAGTTGTTTATCTTTAGTAGCCTCTCTTACCGGGAAATGTCTCCTAGTGTTACCGCTGAGCCATGGTAGCTTGCTACTGCTCTGGAACATTTAGGCTGGCCGGCATGTGTCCTTCTTCGTTCCTGTGTCTGTCCCTTTGGGGAAATGTCGAGCTTTGAGTACCGGAGTCCTGTTAGCCTGCTACGGCCCGGTTTACCGGAGTCCTGCTAGCCCAGTGCTACAGCCCGGACCCACTTGCTGATGACCGACACGTTCGAAGCTGGGTCATGGATGCCTGTCCCTGTAAGTCTGTGCCACTTTGGGTTTACGACTAGTCATGTCAGCCCGGGCTCTTTATCATATGGATGCTAGCGACACTATCATATACATGAGCCAAAAGACGCAAACGGTCCCGGGAAAAGGTAAGACGACACCCGTGGGGATACCGTGCGTGAGGCCGCAAAGTGATATGAGGTGTTACCAGCTAGATCGATGTGACATCGAGTCGGAGTCCTGACACTAGAGCACACTTTCTTGTCAAGAAACCGAACGAACTCCACCTTAAATCATATATTTGGCAGATCTTGTGAAAAATCAAAATCTAAATGGGTAACCATTAATATAACAGAGAGCGTGCACTAAAAGAGGGCCGGGGGAAGCGGAAAGCGTTACAACATTCCACCTTCAGAAGGGTTACAGATGGGCGGCCTTTGCCCGTTTCCAAACTTGCGAATCCGCGAAATCACCCCGCTGCGTGGCGCCTCTAGTATCAGGTTGAAAAAAGATCCGTGTACACGGAGGGAGGAAGTAGAACGGACCCGGTTCCAAACATCCATTTTTACGGTTGAAAAAAAAGAAAGGGTACAAACAAAATTACTAGTACAAACAAAGGAGTATCACTATAGATAGATGTTGCCGGCCCTAGCTGCATTGATCATAGGTGGTAAATTCAAAATAATTTCTTCATTTATGATGTAGCATTGATAGATGCCAGGGTGGCTCTCCAGGTTCGGCATTGCTTTGAAGCAACACCACTGATTTGTTTGGCTAGAGCACACTTTCTTGTCAAGAAACCGAATGAACTCCACCTTGAATCATATATTTGGCAGATCTTGTGAAAAATCAAAATCTAAATGGGTAACCATTAATATAACAGAGAGCGTGCACTAAAAGAGGGCCGGGGGAAGCGGAAAGCGTTACAACATTCCACCTCCAGAAGGGTTACAGATGGGCGGCCTTTGCCCGTTTCCAAACTTGCGAATCCACGAAATCACCCCGCTGCGTGCAGCCTCTAGTATGAGGTTGAAAAAAGATCCGTGTACACGGAGGGAGGAAGTAGAACAGACCCGGTTCCAAACATCCATTTTTACGGTTGAAAAAAAAGAAAGGGTACAAACAAAATTACTAGTACAAACAAAGGAGTATCACTATAGATAGATGTTGCCGGCCCTAGCTGCATTGATCATAGCTGGTAAATTCAAAATAATTTCTTCAGTTATGATGTAGCATTGATAGATGCCAGGGTGGCTCTCCAGGTTCGACATTGCTTTGAAGCAACACCACTGATTTGTTTGGCTAGAGCACACTTTCTTGTCAAGAAACCGAATGAACTCGACCTTAAATCATATATTTGGCAGATCTTGTGAAAAATCAAAATCTAAATGGGTAACCATTAATATAACAGAGAGCGTGCACTAAAAGAGGGCCGGGGGAAGCGGAAAGCGTTACAACATTCCACCTTCAGAAGGGTTACAGATGGGCGGCCTTTGCCCGTTTCCAAACTTGCGAATCCGCGAAATCACCCCGCTGCGTGCCGCCTCTAGTATCAGGTTGAAAAAAGATCCATGTACACGGAGGGAGGAAGTAGAACGGACCCGGTTCCAAACATCCATTTTTACGGTTGAAAAAAAGAAAGGGTACAAACAAAATTACTAGTATAAACAAAGGAGTATCACTATAGGTAGATGTTGCCGGCCCTAGCTGCATTGATCACAGGTGGTAAATTCAAAATAATTTCTTCATTTATGTTGTAGCATTGATAGATGCCAGGGTGGCTCTCCAGGTTCGGCATTCCTTTGAAGCAACACCACTGATTTGTTTGACTAGAGCACACTTTCTTGTCAAGAAACCGAATGAACTCCACCTTAAATCATATATTTGGCAGATCTTGTGAAAAATCAAAATCTAAATGGGTAACCATTAATATAACAGAGAGCGTGCACTAAAAGTGGGCCGGGGGAAGCGGAAAGCGTTACAACATTCCACCTTCAGAAGGGTTACAGATGGGCGGCCTTTGCCCGTTTCCAAACTTGCGAATCCGCGAAATCACCCCGCTGCGTGCCGCCTCTAGTATCAGGTTGAAAAAAGATCCGTGTACACGGAGGGAGGAAGTAGAACGGACCCGGTTCCAAACATCCATTTTTACGGTTGAAAAAAAAAGAAAGGGTACAAACAAAATTACTAGTACAAACAAAGGAGTATCACTATAGATAGATGTTGCCGGCCCTAGCTGCATTGATCATAGGTGGTAAATTCAAAATAATTTCTTCATTTATGATGTAGCATTGATAGATGCCAGGGTGGCTCTCCAGGTTCGGCATTGCTTTGAAGCAACACCACTGATTAGTTTGGCTAGAGCACACTTTCTTGTCAAGAAACCGAATGAACTCCACCTTAAATCATATATTTGGCAGATCTTGTGAAAAATCAAAATCTAAATGGGTAACCATTAATATAACAGAGAGCGTGCACTAAAAGAGGGCCGGGGGAAGCGGAAAGCGTTACAACATTCCACCTTCAGAAGGGTTACAGATGGGCGGCCTTTGCCCGTTTCCAAACTTGCGAATCCGCGAAATCACCCCGCTGCGTGGCGCCTCTAGTATCAGGTTGAAAAAAGATCCGTGTACACGGAGGGAGGAAGTAGAACGGACCCGGTTCCAAACATCCATTTTTACGGTTGAAAAAAAAGAAAGGGTACAAACAAAATTACTAGTACAAACAAAGGAGTATCACTATAGATAGATGTTGCCGGCCCTAGCTGCATTGATTATAGGTGGTAAATTCAAAATAATTTCTTCATTTATGATGTAGCATTGATAGATGCCAGGGTGGCTCTCCAGGTTCGGCATTGCTTTGAAGCAACACCACTGATTTGTTTGGCTAGAGCACACTTTCTTGTCAAGAAACCGAACGAACTCCACCTTAAATCATATATTTGGCAGATCTTGTGAAAAATCAAAATCTAAATGGGTAACCATTAATATAACAGAGAGCGTGCACTAAAAGAGGGCCGGGGGAAGCGGAAAGCGTTACAACATTCCACCTTCAGAAGGGTTACAGATGGGCGGCCTTTGCCCGTTTCCAAACTTGCGAATCCACGAAATCACCCCGCTGCGTGGCGCCTCTAGTATCAGGTTGAAAAAGATCCGTGTACACGGAGGGAGGAAGTAGAACGGACCCGGTTCCAAACATCCATTTTTATGGTTGAAAAAAAAGAAAGGGTACAAACAAAATTACTAGTACAAACAAAGGAGTATCACTATAGATAGATGTTGCCGGCCCTAGCTGCATTGATCATAGGTGGTAAATTCAAAATAATTTCTTCATTTATGATGTAGCATTGATAGATGCCAGGGTGGCTCTCCAGGTTCGGCATTGCTTTGAAGCAACACCACTGATTTGTTTGGCTAGAGCACACTTTCTTGTCAAGAAACCGAATGAACTCCACCTTAAATCATATATTTGGTAGATCTTGTGAAAAATCAAAATCTAAATGGGTAACCATTAATATAACAGAGAGCATGCACTAAAAGAGGGCCGGGGGAAGCGGAAAGCGTTACAACATTCCACCTCCAGAAGGGTTACAGATGGGCGGCCTTTGCCCGTTTCCAAACTTGCGAATCCACGAAATCACCCCGCTGCGTGCCGCCTCTAGTATGAGGTTTAAAAAAGATCCGTGTACACGGAGGGAGGAAGAAGAACGGACCCGGTTCCAAACATCCATTTTTACGGTTGAAAAAAAAGAAAGGGTACAAACAAAATTACTAGTACAAACAAAGGAGTATCACTATAGATAGATGTTGCCGGCCCTAGCTGCATTGATCATAGCTGGTAAATTCAAAATAATTTCTTCAGTTATGATGTAGCATTGATAGATGCCAGGGTGGCTCTCCATGTTCGGCATTGCTTTGAAGCAACACCACTGATTTGTTTGGCTAGAGCACACTTTCTTGTCAAGAAACCGAATGAACTCGACCTTAAATCATATATTTGGCAGATCTTGTGAAAAATCAAAATCTAAATGGGTAACCATTAATATAACAGAGAGCGTGCACTAAAAGAGGGCCGGGGGAAGCGGAAAGCGTTACAACATTCCACCTTCAGAAGGGTTACAGATGGGCGGCCTTTGCCCGTTTCCAAACTTGCGAATCCGTGAAATCACCCCGCTGCGTGCCGCCTCTAGTATCAGGTTGAAAAAAGATCCGTGTACACGGAGGGAGGAAGTAGAACGGACCCGGTTCCAAACATCCATTTTTACTGTTGAAAAAAAAGAAAGGGTACAAACAAAATTACTAGTACAAACAAAGGAGTATCACTATAGGTAGATGTTGCCGGCCCTAGCTGCATTGATCACAGGTGGTAAATTCAAAATAATTTCTTCATTTATGTTGTAGCATTGATAGATGCCAGGGTGGCTCTCCAGGTTCGGCATTCCTTTGAAGCAACACCACTGATTTGTTTGACTAGAGCACACTTTCTTGTCAAGAAACCGAATGAACTCCACCTTAAATCATATATTTGGCAGATCTTGTGAAAAATCAAAATCTAAATGGGTAACCATTAATATAACAGAGAGCGTGCACTAAAAGAGGGCCGGGGGAAGCGGAAAGCGTTACAACATTCCACCTTCAGAAGGGTTACAGATGGGCGGCCTTTGCCCGTTACCAAACTTGCGAATCCGCGAAATCACCCCGCTGCATGGCGCCTCTAGTATCAAGTTGAAAAAAGATCCGTGTACACGGAGGGAGGAAGTAGAACGGACCCGGTTCCAAACATTCATTTTTACGGTTGAAAAAAAAGAAAGGGTACAAACAAAATTACTAGTACAAACAAAGGAGTATCACTATAGATAGATGTTGCCGGCCCTAGCTGCATTGATCATAGGTGGTAAATTCAAAATAATTTCTTCATTTATGATGTAGCATTGATAGATGCCAGGGTGGCTCTCCAGGTTCGGCATTGCTTTGAAGCAACACCACTGATTAGTTTGGCTAGAGCACACTTTCTTTTCAAGAAACCGAATGAACTCCACCTTAAATCATATATTTGGCAGATCTTGTGAAAAATCAAAATCTAAATGGGTAACCATTAATATAACAGAGAGCGTGCACTAAAAGAGGGCCGGGGGAAGCGGAAAGCGTTACAACATTCCACCTTCAGAAGGGTTACAGATGGGCGGCCTTTGCCCGTTTCCAAACTTGCGAATCCGCGAAATCACCCCGCTGCGTGGCGCCTCTAGTATCAGGTTGAAAAAAGATCCGTGTACACGGAGGGAGGAAGTAGAACGGACCCGGTTCCAAACATCCATTTTTACGGTTGAAAAAAAAGAAAGGGTACAAACAAAATTACTAGTGCAAACAAAGGAGTATCACTATAGATAGATGTTGCCGGCCCTAGCTGCATTGATCATAGCTGGTAAATTCAAAATAATTTCTTCATTTATGATGTAGCATTGATAGATGCCAGGGTGGCTCTCCAGGTTCGGCATTGCTTTGAAGCAACACCACTGATTTGTTTGGCTAGAGCGCACTTTCTTGTCAAGAAACCGAATGAACTCCACCTTAAATCATATATTTGGTAGATCTTGTGAAAAATCAAAATCTAAATGGGTAACCATTAATATAACAGAGAGCGTGCACTAAAAGAGGGCCGGGGGAAGCGGAAAGCGTTACAACATTCCACCTTCAGAAGGGTTACAGATGGGCGGCCTTTGCCCGTTTCCAAACTTGCGAATCCGCGAAATCACCCCGCTGCATGGCGCCTCTAGTATCAGGTTGAAAAAAGATCCGTGTACACGGAGGGAGGAAGTAGAACGGACCCGGTTCCAAACATCCATTTTTACGGTTGAAAAAAAAGAAAGGGTACAAACAAAATTACTAGTACAAACAAAGGAGTATCACTATAGATAGATGTTGCCGGCCCTAGCTGCATTGATCATAGGTGGTAAATTCAAAATAATTTCTTCATTTATGATGTAGCATTGATAGATGCCAGGGTGGCTCTCCAGGTTCGGCATTGCTTTGAAGCAACACCACTGATTTGTTTGGCTAGAGCACACTTTCTTGTCAAGAAACCGAATGAACTCCACCTTAAATCATATATTTGGCAGATCTTGTGAAAAATCAAAATCTAAATGGGTAACCATTAATATAACAGAGAGCGTGCACTAAAAGAGGGCCGGGGGAAGCGGAAAGTGTTACAACATTCCACCTCCAGAAGGGTTACAGATGGGCGGCCTTTGCCCGTTTCCAAACTTGCGAATCCACGAAATCACCCCGCTGCGTGCCGCCTCTAGTATGAGGTTGAAAAAAGATCCGTGTACACGGAGGGAGGAAGAAGAACGGACCCTGTTCCAAACATCCATTTTTACGGTTGAAAAAAAAGAAAGGGTACAAACAAAATTACTAGTACAAACAAAGGAGTATCACTATAGATAGATGTTGCCGGCCCTAGCTGCATTGATCATAGCTGGTAAATTCAAAATCATTTCTTCAGTTATGATGTAGCATTGATAGATGCCAGGGTGGCTCTCCAGGTTCGGCATTGCTTTGAAGCAACACCACTGATTTGTTTGGCTAGAGCACACTTTCTTGTCAAGAAACCGAATGAACTCGACCTTAAATCATATATTTGGCAGATCTTGTGAAAAATCAAAATCTAAATGGTTAACCATTAATATAACAGAGAGCATGCACTAAAAGAGGGCCGGGGGAAGCGGAAAGCGTTACAACATTCCACCTTCAGAAGGGTTACAGATGGGCGGCCTTTGCCCGTTTCCAAACTTGCGAATCCGCGAAATCACCCCGCTGCGTGCCGCCTCTAGTATCAGGTTGAAAAAAGATCCGTGTACACGGAGGGAGGAAGTAGAACGGACCCGGTTCCAAACATCCATTTTTACGGTTGAAAAAAAAGAAAGGGTACAAACAAAATTACTAGTACAAACAAAGGAGTATCACTATAGGTAGATGTTGCCGGCCCTAGCTGCATTGATCACAGGTGGTAAATTCAAAATAATTTCTTCATTTATGTTGTAGCATTGATAGATGCCAGGGTGGCTCTCCAGGTTCGGCATTCCTTTGAAGCAACACCACTGATTTGTTTGACTAGAGCACACTTTCTTGTCAAGAAACCGAATGAACTCCACCTTAAATCATATATTTGGCAGATCTTGTGAAAAATCAAAATCTAAATGGGTAACCATTAATATAACAGAGAGCGTGCACTAAAAGAGGGCCGGGGGAAGCGGAAAGCGTTACAACATTCCACCTTCAGAAGGGTTACAGATGGGCGGCCTTTGCCCGTTACCAAACTTGCGAATCCGCGAAATCACCCCGCTGCATGGCGCCTCTAGTATCAGGTTGAAAAAAGATCCGTGTACACGGAGGGAGGAAGTAGAACGGACCTGGTTCCAAACATCCATTTTTACGGTTGAAAAAAAAGAAAGGGTACAAACAAAATTACTAGTACAAACAAAGGAGTATCACTATAGATAGATGTTGCCGGCCCTAGCTGCATTGATCATAGGTGGTAAATTCAAAATAATTTCTTCATTTATGATGTAGCATTGATAGATGCCAGGGTGGCTCTCCAGGTTCGGCATTGCTTTGAAGCAACACCACTGATTTGTTTGGCTAGAGCACACTTTCTTGTCAAGAAACCGAATGAACTCCACCTTAAATCATATATTTGGCAGATCTTGTGAAAAATCAAAATCTAAATGGGTAACCATTAATATAACAGAGAGCGTGCACTAAAAGAGGGCCGGGGGAAGCGGAAAGCGTTACAACATTCAGAAGGGTTACAGATGGGCGGCCTTTGCCCGTTTCCAAACTTGCGAATCCGCGAAATCACCCCGCTGCATGGCGCCTCTAGTATCAGGTTGAAAAAAGATCCGTGTACACGGAGGGAGGAAGTAGAACGGACCCGGTTCCAAACATCCATTTTTACGGTTGAAAAAAAATAAAGGGTACAAACAAAATTACTAGTACAAACAAAGGAGTATCACTATAGATAGATGTTGCCGGCCCTAGCTGCATTGATCATAGGTGGTAAATTCAAAATAATTTCTTCATTTATGATGTAGCATTGATAGATGCCAGGGTGGCTCTCCAGGTTCGGCATTGCTTTGAAACAACACCACTGATTTGTTTGGCTAGAGCACACTTTCTTGTCAAGAAACCGAATGAACTCCACCTTAAATCATATATTTGGCAGATCTTGTGAAAAATCAAAATCTAAATGGGTAACCATTAATATAACAGAGAGCATGCACTAAAAGAGGGCCGGGGGAAGCGGAAAGCTTTACAACATTCCACCTTCAGAAGGGTAACAGATGGGCGGCCTTTGCCCGTTTCCAAACTTGCGAATCCGCGAAATCACCCCGCTGCATGGCGCCTCTAGTATCAGGTTGAAAAAAGATCCGTGTACACGGAGGGAGGAAATAGAACGGACCCGGTTCCAAACATCCATTTTTACGGTTAAAAAAAAATAAAGGGTACAAACAAAATTACTAGTACAAACAAAGGAGTATCACTATAGATAGATGTTGCCGGCCCTAGCTGCATTGATCATAGGTGGTAAATTCAAAATAATTTGTTCATTTATGATGTAGCATTGATAGATGCCAGGGTGGCTCTCCAGGTTCGGCATTGCTTTGAAGCAACACCACTGATTTGTTTGGCTAGAGCACACTTTCTTGTCAAGAAACCGAATGAACTCCACCTTAAATCATATATTTGGCAGATCTTGTGAAAAATCAAAATCTAAATGGGTAAACATTAATATAACAGAGAGCGTGCACTAAAAGAGGGCCGGGGGAATCGGAAAGCGTTACAACATTCCACCTTCAGAAGGGTTACAGATGGGCGGCCTTTGCCCGTTTCCAAACTTGCGAATCGGCGAAATCACCCCGCTGCGTGCCGCCTCTAGTATCAGGTTGAAAAAAGATCCGTGTACGCGGAGGGAGGAAGTAGAACGGACCCGGTTCCAAACATTCATTTTTACGGTTGAAAAAAAAGAAAGGGTACAAACAAAATTACTAGTACAAACAGAGGAGTATCACTATAGATAGATGTTGCCGGCCCTAGCTGCATTGATCATAGGTGGTAAATTCAAAATAATTTCTTCATTTATGATGTAGCATTGATAGATGCCAGGGTGGCTCTCCAGGTTCGGCATTGCTTTGAAGCAACACCACTAATTTGTTTGGCTAGAGCACACTTTCTTGTCAAGAAACCGAATGAACTCCACTTTAAATCATATATTTGGCAGATCTTGTGAAAAATCAAAATCTAAATGGGTAACCATTAATATAACAGAGAGCGTGCACTAAAAGAGGGCCGGGGGAATCGGAAAGCGTTACAACATTCCACCTTCAGAAGGGTTACCGATGGGCGGCCTTTACCCGTTTCCAAACTTGCGAATCCGCGAAATCACCCCGCTGCGTGCCACCTCTAGTATCAGGTTGAAAAAAGATCCGTGTACGCGGAGGGAGGAAGTAGAACGGACCCGGTTCCAAACATTCATTTTTACGGTTGAAAAAAAAGAAAGGGTACAAACAAAATTACTAGTACAAACAGAGGAGTATCACTATAGATAGATGTTGCCGGCCCTAGCTGCATTGATCATAGGTGGTAAATTCAAAATAATTTCTTCATTTATGATGTAGCATTGATAGATGCCAGGGTGGCTCTCCAGGTTCGGCATTGCTTTGAAGCAACACCACTGATTTGTTTGGCTAGAGCACACTTTCTTGTCAAGAAACCGAATGAACTCCACCTTAAATCATATATTTGGCAGATCTTGTGAAAAATCAAAATCTAAATGGGTAAACATTAATATAACAGAGAGCGTGCACTAAAAGAGGGCCGGGGGAATCGGAAAGCGTTACAACATTCCACCTTCAGAAGGGTTACAGATGGGCGGCCTTTGCCCGTTTCCAAACTTGCGAATCGGCGAAATCACCCCGCTGCGTGCCGCCTCTAGTATCAGGTTGAAAAAAGATCCGTGTACGCGGAGGGAGGAAGTAGAACGGACCCGGTTCCAAACATTCATTTTTACGGTTGAAAAAAAAGAAAGGGTACAAACAAAATTACTAGTACAAACAAAGGAGTATCACTATAGATAGATGTTGCCGGCCCTAGCTGCATTGATCATAGCTGGTAAATTCAAAATAATTTCTTCAGTTATGATGTAGCATTGATAGATGCCAGGGTGGCTCTCCAGGTTCGGCATTGCTTTGAAGCAACACCACTAATTTGTTTGGCTAGAGCACACTTTCTTGTCAAGAAACCGAATGAACTCCACTTTAAATCATATATTTGGCAGATCTTGTGAAAAATCAAAATCTAAATGGGTAACCATTAATATAACAGAGAGCGTGCACTAAAAGAGGGCCGGGGGAATCGGAAAGCGTTACAACATTCCACCTTCAGAAGGGTTACCGATGGGCGGCCTTTACCCGTTTCCAAACTTGCGAATCCGCGAAATCACCCTGCTGCGTGCCACCTCTAGTATCAGGTTGAAAAAAGATCCGTGTACGCGGAGGGAGGAAGTAGAACGGACCCGGTTCCAAACATTCATTTTTACGGTTGAAAAAAAAGAAAGGGTACAAACAAAATTACTAGTACAAACAGAGGAGTATCACTATAGATAGATGTTGCCGGCCCTAGCTGCATTGATCATAGGTGGTAAATTCAAAATAATTTCTTCATTTATGATGTAGCATTGATAGATGCCAGGGTGGCTCTCCAGGTTCGGCATTGCTTTGAAGCAACACCACTGATTTGTTTGGCTAGAGCACACTTTCTTGTCAAGAAACCGAATGAACTCGACCTTAAATCATATATTTGGCAGATCTTGTGAAAAATCAAAATCTAAATGGGTAACCATTAATATAACAGAGAGCGTGCACTAAAAGAGGGCCGAGGGAAGCGGAAAGCGTTAAAACATTCCACCTTCAGAAGGGTTACAGACGGGCGGCCTTTGCCCGTTTCCAAACTTGCGAATCCACGAAATCACCCCGCTGCGTGCCGCCTCTAGTATCAGGTTGAAAAAAGATCCGTGTACACGGAGGGAGGAAGTAGAAGGGACCCGGTTCCAAACATCCATTTTTACGGTTGAAAAAAAAGAAAGGGTACAAACAAAATTACTAGTACAAACAAAGGAGTATCACTATAGATAGATGTTGCCGGCCCTAGCTGCATTGATCATAGCTGGTAAATTCAAAATAATTTCTTCAGTTATGATGTAGCATTGATAGATGCCAGGGTGGCTCTCCAGGTTCGGCATTGCTTTGAAGCAACACCACTGATTTGTTTGGCTAGAGCACACTTTCTTGTCAAGAAACCGAATGAACTCGACCTTAAATCATATATTTGGCAGATCTTGTGAAAAATCAAAATCTAAATGGGTAACCATTAATATAACAGAGAGCGTGCACTAAAAGTGGGCCGGGGGAAGCGGAAAGCGTTACAACATTCCACCTTCAGAAGGGTTACAGATGGGCGGCCTTTGCCCGTTTCCAAACTTGCGAATCCGCGAAATCACCCCGCTGCGTGCCGCCTCTAGTATCAGGTTGAAAAAAGATCCGTGTACACGGAGGGAGGAAGTAGAACGGACCCGGTTCCAAACATCCATTTTTACGGTTGAAAAAAAAAGAAAGGGTACAAACAAAATTACTAGTACAAACAAAGGAGTATCACAGTAGATAGATGTTGCCGGCCCTAGCTGCATTGATCATAGGTGGTAAATTCAAAATAATTTCTTCATTTATGATGTAGCATTGATAGATGCCAGGGTGGCTCTCCAGGTTCGGCATTGCTTTGAAGCAACACCACTGATTTGTTTGGCTAGAGCACACTTTCTTGTCAAGAAACCGAATGAACTCCACCTTAAATCATATATTTGGCAGATCTTGTGAAAAATCAAAATCTAAATGGGTAACCATTAATATAACAGAGAGCGTGCACTAAAAGAGGGCCGGGGGAATCGGAAAGCGTTACAACATTCCACCTTCAGAAGGGTTACCGATGGGCGGCCTTTGCCCGTTTCCAAACTTGCGAATCCGTGAAATCACCCCGCTGCGTGCCGCCTCTAGTATCAGGTTGAAAAAAGATCCGTGTACGCGGAGGGAGGAAGTAGAACGGACCCGGTTCCAAACATTCATTTTTACGGTTGAAAAAAAAGAAAGGGTACAAACAAAATTACTAGTACAAACAGAGGAGTATCACTATAGATAGATGTTGCCGGCCCTAGCTGCATTGATCATAGGTGGTAAATTCAAAATAATTTCTTCATTTATGATGTAGCATTGATAGATGCCAGGGTGGCTCTCCAGGTTCGGCATTGCTTTGAAGCAACACCACTGATTTGTTTGGCTAGAGCACACTTTCTTGTCAAGAAACCGAATGAACTCCACCTTAAATCATATATTTGGCAGATCTTGTGAAAAATCAAAATCTAAATGGGTAACCATTAGTATAACAGAGAGCGTGCACTAAAAGAGGGCCGGGGGAAGCGGAAAGCGTTACAACATTCCACCTTCAGAAGGGTTACAGATGGGCGGCCTTTGCCCGTTTCCAAACTTGCGAATCCGCGAAATCACCCCGCTGCGTGCCGCCTCTAGTATCAGGTTGAAAAAAGATCCGTGTACACGGAGGGAGGAAGTAGAACGGACCCGGTTCCAAACATCCATTTTTACGGTTGAAAAAAAAGAAAGGGTACAAACAAAATTACTAGTACAAACAAAGGAGTATCACTATAGATAGATGTTGCCGGCCCTAGCTGCATTGATCATTGGTGGTAAATTCAAAATAATTTCTTCAGTTATGACGTAGCATTGATAGATGCCAGGGTGGCTCTCCAGGTTCGGCATTGCTTTGAAGCAACACCACTGATTTGTTTGGCTAGAGCACACTTTCTTGTCAAGAAACCGAATGAACTCCACCTTAAATCATATATTTGGCAGATCTTGTGAAAAATCAAAATCTAAATGGGTAACCATTAATATAACAGAGAGCGTGCACTAAAAGAGGGCCGGGGGAAGCGGAAAGCGTTACAACATTCCACCTTCAGAAGGGTTACAGATGGGCGGCCTTTGCCCGTTTCCAAACTTGCGAATCCGCGAAATCACCCCGCTGCGTGGCGCCTCTAGTATCAGGTTGAAAAAAGATCCGTGTACACGGAGGGAGGAAGTAGAACGGACCCGGTTCCAAACATCCATTTTTACGGTTGAAAAAAAAGAAAGGGTACAAACAAAATTACTAGTACAAACAAAGGAGTATCACTATAGATAGATGTTGCCGGCCCTAGCTGCATTGATCACAGGTGGTAAATTCAAAATAATTTCTTCATTTATGTTGTAGCATTGATAGATGCCAGGGTGGCTCTCCAGGTTCGGCATTGCTTTGAAGCAACACCACTGATTTGTTTGGCTAGAGCACACTTTCTTGTCAAGAAACCGAATGAACTCCACCTTAAATCATATATTTGGCAGATCTTGTGAAAAATCAAAATCTAAATGGGTAACCATTAATATAACAGAGAGCATGCACTAAAAGAGGGCCGGGGGAAGCGGAAAGCGTTACAACATTCCACCTTCAGAAGGGTTACAGATGGGCGGCCTTTGCCCGTTTCCAAACTTGCGAATCCGCGAAATCACCCCACTGTGTGGCGCCTCTAGTATCAGGTTGAAAAAAGATCCGTGTACACGGAGGGAGGAAGTAGAACGGACCCGGTTCCAAACATCCATTTTTACGGTTGAAAAAAAAGAAAGGGTACAAACAAAATTAGTAGTACAAACAAAGGAGTATCACTATAGATAGATGTTGCCGGCCCTAGCTGCATTGATCACAGGTGGTAAATTCAAAATAATTTCTTCATTTATGTTGTAGCATTGATAGATGCCAGGGTGGCTCTCCAGGTTCGGCATTGCTTTGAAGCAACACCACTGATTTGTTTGGCTAGAGCACACTTTCTTGTCAAGAAACCGAATGAACTCCACCTTAAATCATATATTTGGCAGATCTTGTGAAAAATCAAAATCTAAATGGGTAACCATTAATATAACAGAGAGCGTGCACTAAAAGAGGGCCGGGGGAAGCGGAAAGCGTTACAACATTCCACCTCCAGAAGGGTTACAGATGGGCGGCCTTTGCCCGTTTCCAAACTTGCGAATCGGCGAAATCACCCCGCTGCGTGGCGCCTCTAGTATCAGGTTGAAAAAAGATCCGTGTACACGGAGGGAGGAAGTAGAACGGACCCGGTTCCAAACATCCATTTTTACGGTCGAAAAAAAAGAAAGGGTACAAACAAAATTAGTAGTACAAACAAAGGAGTATCACTATAGATAGATGTTGCCGGCCCTAGCTGCATTGATCATAGCTGGTAAATTAAAAATAATTTCTTCAGTTATGATGTAGCATTGATAGATGCCAGGGTGGCTCTCCAGGTTCGGCATTGCTTTGAAGCAACACCACTGATTTGTTTGGCTAGAGCACACTTTCTTGTCAAGAAACCGAATGAACTCGACCTTAAATCATATATTTGGCAGATCTTGTGAAAAATCAAAATCTAAATGGGTAACCATTAATATAACAGAGAGCGTGCACTAAAAGAGGGCCGGGGGAATCGGAAAGCGTAAAAACATTCCACCTTCAGAAGGGTGACAGATGCGCGGCCTTTGCCCGTTTCCAAACTTGCGAATCCGCGAAATCACCCCGCTGCGTGCCGCCTCTAGTATCAGGTTGAAAAAAGATTCGTGTACACGGAGGGAGGAAGTAGAACGGACCCAGTTCCAAACATCCATTTTTACAGTTGAAAAAAAGAAAGGGTACAAACAAAATTAGTAGTACAAACAGAGGAGTATCACTATAGATAGATGTTGCCAGCCCTAGCTGCATTGATCATAGGTGGTAAATTCAAAATAATTTCTTCATTTATGATGTAGCATTGATAGATGCCAGGGTGGCTCTCCAGGTTCGGCATTGCTTTGAAGCAACACCACTGATTTGTTTGGCTAGAGCACACTTTCTTGTCAAGAAACCGAATGAACTCCACCTTAAATCATATATTTGGCAGATCTTGTGAAAAATCAAAATCTAAATGGGTAACCATTAATATAACAGAGAGCGTGCACTAAAAGAGGGCCGAGGGAAGCGGAAAGCGTTAAAACATTCCACCTTCAGAAGGGTTACAGATGGGCGGCCTTTGCCCGTTTCCAAACTTGCGAATCCACGAAATCACCCCGCTGCGTGCCGCCTCTAGTATCAGGTTGAAAAAAGATCCGTGTACACGGAGGGAGGAAGTAGAAGGGACCCGGTTCCAAACATCCATTTTTACGGTTGAAAAAAAAGAAAGGGTACAAACAAAATTACTAGTACAAACAAAGGAGTATCACTATAGATAGATGTTGCCGGCCCTAGCTGCATTGATCATAGCTGGTAAATTCAAAATAATTTCTTCAGTTATGATGTAGCATTGATAGATGCCAGGGTGGCTCTCCAAGTTCGGCATTGCTTTGAAGCAACACCACTGATTTGTTTGGCTAGAGCACACTTTCTTGTCAAGAAACCGAATGAACTCGACCTTAAATCATATATTTGGCAGATCTTGTGAAAAATCAAAATCTAAATGGGTAACCATTAATATAACAGAGAGCGTGCACTAAAAGTGGGCCGGGGGAAGCGGAAAGCGTTACAACATTCCACCTTCAGAAGGGTTACAGATGGGCGGCCTTTGCCCGTTTCCAAACTTGCGAATCCGCGAAATCACCCCGCTGCGTGCCGCCTCTAGTATCAGGTTGAAAAAAGATCCGTGTACACGGAGGGAGGAAGTAGAACGGACCCGGTTCCAAACATCCATTTTTACGGTTGAAAAAAAAAAGAAAGGGTACAAACAAAATTACTAGTACAAACAAAGGAGTATCACAGTAGATAGATGTTGCCGGCCCTAGCTGCATTGATCATAGGTGGTAAATTCAAAATAATTTCTTCATTTATGATGTAGCATTGATAGATGCCAGGGTGGCTCTCCAGGTTCGGCATTGCTTTGAAGCAACACCACTGATTTGTTTGGCTAGAGCACACTTTCTTGTCAAGAAACCGAATGAACTCCACCTTAAATCATATATTTGGCAGATCTTGTGAAAAATCAAAATCTAAATGGGTAACCATTAATATAACAGAGAGCGTGCACTAAAAGAGGGCCGGGGGAATCGGAAAGCGTTACAACATTCCACCTTCAGAAGGGTTACCGATGGGCGGCCTTTGCCCGTTTCCAAACTTGCGAATCCGTGAAATCACCCCGCTGCGTGCCGCCTCTAGTATCAGGTTGAAAAAAGATCCGTGTACGCGGAGGGAGGAAGTAGAACGGACCCGGTTCCAAACATTCATTTTTACGGTTGAAAAAAAAGAAAGGGTACAAACAAAATTACTAGTACAAACAGAGGAGTATCACTATAGATAGATGTTGCCGGCCCTAGCTGCATTGATCATAGGTGGTAAATTCAAAATAATTTCTTCATTTATGATGTAGCATTGATAGATGCCAGGGTGGCTCTCCAGGTTCGGCATTGCTTTGAAGCAACACCACTGATTTGTTTGGCTAGAGCACACTTTCTTGTCAAGAAACCGAATGAACTCCACCTTAAATCATATATTTGGCAGATCTTGTGAAAAATCAAAATCTAAATGGGTAACCATTAATATAACAGAGAGCGTGCACTAAAAGAGGGCCGGGGGAATCGGAAAGCGTTACAACATTCCACCTTCAGAAGGGTTACCGATGGGCGGCCTTTGCCCGTTTCCAAACTTGCGAATCCGTGAAATCACCCCGCTGCGTGCCGCCTCTAGTATCAGGTTGAAAAAAGATCCGTGTACGCGGAGGGAGGAAGTAGAACGGACCCGGTTCCAAACATTCATTTTTACGGTTGAAAAAAAAGAAAGGGTACAAACAAAATTACTAGTACAAACAGAGGAGTATCACTATAGATAGATGTTGCCGGCCCTAGCTGCATTGATCATAGGTGGTAAATTCAAAATAATTTCTTCATTTATGATGTAGCATTGATAGATGCCAGGGTGGCTCTCCAGGTTCGGCATTGCTTTGAAGCAACACCACTGATTTGTTTGGCTAGAGCACACTTTCTTGTCAAGAAACCGAATGAACTCCACCTTAAATCATATATTTGGCAGATCTTGTGAAAAATCAAAATCTAAATTGGTAACCATTAATATAACAGAGAGCATGCACTAAAAGAGGGTCGGGGGAAGCGGAAAGCGTTACAACATTCCACCTTCAGAAGGGTTACAGATGGGCGGCCTTTGCCCGTTTCCAAACTTGCGAATCCGCGAAATCACCCCGCTGCGTGGCGCCTCTAGTATCAGGTTGAAAAAAGATCCGTGTACACGGAGGGAGGAAGTAGAACGGACCCGGTTCCAAACATCCATTTTTACGGTTGAAAAAAAAGAAAGGGTACAAACAAAATTACTAGTACAAACAAAGGAGTATCACTATAGATAGATGTTGCCGGCCCTAGCTGCATTGATCACAGGTGGTAAATTCAAAATAATTTCTTCATTTATGTTGTAGCATTGATAGATGCCAGGGTGGCTCTCCAGGTTCGGCATTGCTTTGAAGCAACACCACTGATTTGTTTGGCTAGAGCACACTTTCTTGTCAAGAAACCGAATGAACTCCACCTTAAATCATATATTTGGCAGATCTTGTGAAAAATCAAAATCTAAATGGGTAACCATTAATATAACAGAGAGCATGCACTAAAAGAGGGCCGGGGGAAGCGGAAAGCGTTACAACATTCCACCTTCAGAAGGGTTACAGATGGGCGGCCTTTGCCCGTTTCCAAACTTGCGAATCCGCGAAATCACCCCACTGTGTGGCGCCTCTAGTATCAGGTTGAAAAAAGATCCGTGTACACGGAGGGAGGAAGTAGAACGGACCCGGTTCCAAACATCCATTTTTACGGTTGAAAAAAAAGAAAGGGTACAAACAAAATTAGTAGTACAAACAAAGGAGTATCACTATAGATAGATGTTGCCGGCCCTAGCTGCATTGATCACAGGTGGTAAATTCAAAATAATTTCTTCATTTATGTTGTAGCATTGATAGATGCCAGGGTGGCTCTCCAGGTTCGGCATTGCTTTGAAGCAACACCACTGATTTGTTTGGCTAGAGCACACTTTCTTGTCAAGAAACCGAATGAACTCCACCTTAAATCATATATTTGGCAGATCTTGTGAAAAATCAAAATCTAAATGGGTAACCATTAATATAACAGAGAGCGTGCACTAAAAGAGGGCCGGGGGAAGCGGAAAGCGTTACAACATTCCACCTCCAGAAGGGTTACAGATGGGCGGCCTTTGCCCGTTTCCAAACTTGCGAATCCGCGAAATCACCCCGCTGCGTGGCGCCTCTAGTATCAGGTTGAAAAAAGATCCGTGTACACGGAGGGAGGAAGTAGAACGGACCCGGTTCCAAACATCCATTTTTACGGTCGAAAAAAAAGAAAGGGTACAAACAAAATTAGTAGTACAAACAAAGGAGTATCACTATAGATAGATGTTGCCGGCCCTAGCTGCATTGATCATAGCTGGTAAATTCAAAATAATTTCTTCAGTTATGATGTAGCATTGATAGATGCCAGGGTGGCTCTCCAGGTTCGGCATTGCTTTGAAGCAACACCACTGATTTGTTTGGCTAGAGCACACTTTCTTGTCAAGAAACCGAATGAACTCGACCTTAAATCATATATTTGGCAGATCTTGTGAAAAATCAAAATCTAAATGGGTAACCATTAATATAACAGAGAGCGTGCACTAAAAGAGGGCCGGGGGAATCGGAAAGCGTAAAAACATTCCACCTTCAGAAGGGTGACAGATGCGCGGCCTTTGCCCGTTTCCAAACTTGCGAATCCGCGAAATCACCCCGCTGCGTGCCGCCTCTAGTATCAGGTTGAAAAAAGATTCGTGTACACGGAGGGAGGAAGTAGAACGGACCCGGTTCCAAACATCCATTTTTACAGTTGAAAAAAAGAAAGGGTACAAACAAAATTAGTAGTACAAACAGAGGAGTATCACTATAGATAGATGTTGCCAGCCCTAGCTGCATTGATCATAGGTGGTAAATTCAAAATAATTTCTTCATTTATGATGTAGCATTGATAGATGCCAGGGTGGCTCTCCAGGTTCGGCATTGCTTTGAAGCAACACCACTGATTTGTTTGGCTAGAGCACACTTTCTTGTCAAGAAACCGAATGAACTCCACCTTAAATCATATATTTGGCAGATCTTGTGAAAAATCAAAATCTAAATGGGTAACCATTAATATAACAGAGAGCGTGCACTAAAAGAGGGCCGGGGGAATCGGAAAGCGTTACAACATTCCACCTTCAGAAGGGTTCCAGATGGGCGGCCTTTGCCCGTTTCCAAACTTGCGAATCCGCGAAATCACCCCGCTGCGTGCCGCCTCTAGTATCAGGTTGAAAAAACATCCGTGTACGCGGAGGGAGGAAGTAGAACGGACCCGGTTCCAAACATTCATTTTTACGGTTGAAAAAAAAGAAAGGGTACAAACAAAATTACTAGTACAAAATGAGGAGTATCACTATAGATAGATCTTGCCGGCCCTAGCTGCATTGATCATAGGTGGTAAATTCAAAATAATTTCTTCATTTATGATGTAGCATTGATAGATGCCAGGGTGGCTCTCCAGGTTCGGCATTGCTTTGAAGCAACACCACTGATTTGTTTGGCTAGAGCACACTTTCTTGTCAAGAAACCGAATGAACTCCACCTTAAATCATATATTTGGCAGATCTTGTGAAAAATCAAAATCTAAATGGGTAACCATTAATATAACAGAGAGCGTGCACTAAAAGAGGGCCGGGGGAATCAGAAAGCGTTACAACATTCCACCTTCAGAAGGGTTACCGATGGGCGGCCTTTGCCCGTTTCCAAACTTGCGAATCCGCGAAATCACCCTGCTGCGTGCCGCCTCTAGTATCAGGTTGAAAAAAGATCCGTGTAAGCGGAGGGAGGAAGTAGAACGGACCCGGTTCCAAACATTCATTTTTACGGTTGAAAAAAAAGAAAGGGTAGAAACAAAATTACTAGTACAAACAGAGGAGTATCACTATAGATAGATGTTGCCGGCCCTAGCTGCATTGATCATAGGTGGTAAATTCAAAATAATTTCTTCATTTATGATGTAGCATTGATAGATGCCAGGGTGGCTCTCCAGGTTCGGCATTGCTTTGAAGGAACACCACTGATTTGTTTGGCTAGAGCACACTTTCTTCTCAAGAAACCGAATGAACTCCACCTTAAATCATATATTTGGCAGATCTTGTGAAAAATCAAAATCTAAATGGGTAACAATTAATATAACAGAGAGCGTGCACTAAAAGAGGGCCGGGGGAAGCGGAAAGCGTTACAACATTCCACCTTCAGAAGGGTTACAGATGGGCGGCCTTTGCCCGTTTCCAAACTTGCGAATCCGCGAAATCAACCCGCTGCGTGGCGCCTCTAGTATCAGGTTGAAAAAAGATCCGTGTACACAGAGGGAGGAAGTAGAACGGACCCGGTTCCAAACATCCATTTTTACGGTTGAAAAAAAAGAAAGGGTACAAACAAAATTACTAGTACAAACAAAGGAGTATCACTATAGATAGATGTTGCCGGCGCTAGCTGCATTGATCACAGGTGGTAAATTCAAAATAATTTCTTCATTTATGTTGTAGCATTGATAGATGCCAGGGTGGCTCTCTAGGTTCGGCATTGCTTTGAAGCAACACCACTGATTTGTTTGGCTAGAGCACACTTTCTTGTCAAGAAACCGAATGAACTCCACCTTAAATCATATATTTGGCAGATCTTGTGAAAAATCAAAATCTAACTAGGTAACCATTAATATAACAGAGAGCGTGCACTAAAAGAGGGCCGGGGGAAGCGGAAAGCGTTACAACATTCCACCTTCAGAAGGGTTACAGATGGGCGGCCTTTGCCCGTTTCCAAACTTGCGAATCCGCGAAATCACCCCGCTGCGTGGCGCCTCTAGTATCAGGTTGAAAAAAGATCCGTGTACACGGAGGGAGGAAGTAGAACGGACCCGGTTCCAAACATCCATTTTTACGGTTGAAAAAAAAGAAAGGGTACAAACAAAATTAGTAGTACAAACAAAGGAGTATCACTATAGATAGATGTTGCCGGCCCTAGCTGCATTGATCATAGCTGGTAAATTCAAAATAATTTCTTCAGTTATGATGTAGCATTGATAGATGCCAGGGTGGCTCTCCAGGTTCGGCATTGCTTTGAAGCAACACCACTGATTTGTTTGGCTAGAGCACACTTTCTTGTCAAGAAACCGAATGAACTCGACCTTAAATCATATATTTGGCAGATCTTGTGAAAAATCAAAATCTAAATGGGTAACCATTAATATAACAGAGAGCGTGCACTAAAAGAGGGCCGGGGGAATCGGAAAGCGTTACAACATTCCACCTTCAGAAGGGTTACAGATGGGCGGCCTTTGCCCGTTTCCAAACTTGCGAATCCGCTAAATCACCCCGCTGCGTGCCGCCTCTAGTATCAGGTTGAAAAAAGATCCGTGTACACGGAGGGAGGAAGTAGAACGGACCCGGTTCCAAACATCCATTTTTACGGTTGAAAAAAAGAAAGGGTACAAACAAAATTACTAGTACAAACAAAGGAGTATCACTATAGATAGATGTTGCCGGCCCTAGCTGCATTGATCACAGGTGGTAAATTCAAAATAATTTCTTCATTTATGTTGTAGCATTGATAGATGCCAGGGTGGCTCTCCAGGTTCGGCATTGCTTTGAAGCAACACCACTGATTTGTTTGGCTAGAGCACACTTTCTTGTCAAGAAACCGAATGAACTCCACCTTAAATCATATATTTGGCAGATCTTGTGAAAAATCAAAATCTAAATGGGTAACCATTAATATAACAGAGAGCGTGCACTAAAAGAGGGTCGGGGGAAGCGGAAAGCGTTACAACATTCTACCTTCAGAAGGGTTACAGATGGGCGGCCTTTGCCCGTTTCCAAACTTGCGAATCCGGGAAATCACCCCGCTGCGTGGCGCCTCTAGTATCAGGTTGAAAAAAGATCCGTGTACGCGGAGGGAGGAAGTAATACGGACCCGGTTCCAAACATCCATTTTTACGGTTGAAAAAAAAGAAAGGGTACAAACAAAATTACTAGTACAAACAAAGGAGTATCACTATAGATAGATGTTGCCGGCCCTAGCTGCATTGATCATAGGTGGTAAATTCAAAATAATTTCTTCATTTATGATGTAGCATTGATAGATGCCAGGGTGGCTCTCCAGGTTCGGCATTGCTTTGAAGCAACACCACTGATTTGTTTGGCTAGAGCACACTTTCTTGTCAAGAAACCGAATGAACTCCACCTTAAATCATATATTTGGCAGATCTTGTGAAAAATCAAAATCTAAATGGGTAACCATTAATATAACAGAGAGCGTGCACTAAAAGAGGGCCGGGGGAATCGGAAAGCGTTACAACATTCCACCTTCAGAAGGGTTACCGATGGGCGGCCTTTGCCCGTTTCCAAACTTGCGAATCCGTGAAATCACCCCGCTGCGTGCCGCCTCTAGTATCAGGTTGAAAAAAGATCCGTGTACGCGGAGGGAGGAAGTAGAACGGACCCGGTTCCAAACATTCATTTTTACGGTTGAAAAAAAAGAAAGGGTACAAACAAAATTACTAGTACAAACAGAGGAGTATCACTATAGATAGATGTTGCCGGCCCTAGCTGCATTGATCATAGGTGGTAAATTCAAAATAATTTCTTCATTTATGATGTAGCATTGATAGATGCCAGGGTGGCTCTCCAGGTTCGGCATTGCTTTGAAGCAACACCACTGATTTGTTTGGCTAGAGCACACTTTCTTGTCAAGAAACCGAATGAACTCCACCTTAAATCATATATTTGGCAGATCTTGTGAAAAATCAAAATCTAAATGGGTAACCATTAGTATAACAGAGAGCGTGCACTAAAAGAGGGCCGGGGGAAGCGGAAAGCGTTACAACATTCCACCTTCAGAAGGGTTACAGATGGGCGGCCTTTGCCCGTTTCCAAACTTGCGAATCCGCGAAATCACCCCGCTGCGTGCCGCCTCTAGTATCAGGTTGAAAAAAGATCCGTGTACACGGAGGGAGGAAGTAGAACGGACCCGGTTCCAAACATCCATTTTTACGGTTGAAAAAAAACGAAAGGGTACAAACAAAATTACTAGTACAAACAAAGGAGTATCACTATAGATAGATGTTGCCGGCCCTAGCTGCATTGATCATAGCTGGTAAATTCAAAATAATTTCTTCAATTATGATGTAGCATTGATAGATGCCAGGGTGGCTCTCCAGGTTCGGCATTGCTTTGAAGCAACACCACTGATTTGTTTGGCTAGAGCACACTTTCTTGTCAAGAAACCGAATGAACTCCACCTTAAATCATATATTTGGCAGATCTTGTGAAAAATCAAAATCTAAATGGGTAACCATTAATATAACAGAGAGCGTGCACTAAAAGAGGGCCGGGGGAAGCGGAAAGCGTTACAACATTCCACCTTCAGAAGGGTTACAGATGGGCGGCCTTTGCCCGTTTCCAAACTTGCGAATCCGCGAAATCACCCCGCTGCGTGCCGCCTCTAGTATCAGGTTGAAAAAAGATCCGTGTACGCGGAGGGAGGAAGTAGAACGGACCCGGTTCCAAACATTCATTTTTACGGTTGAAAAAAAAGAAAGGGTACAAACAAAATTACTAGTACAAACAGAGGAGTATCACTATAGATAGATGTTGCCGGCCCTAGCTGCATTGATCATAGGTGGTAAATTCAAAATAATTTCTTCATTTATCATGTAGCATTGATAGATGCCAGGGTGGCTCTCCAGGTTCGGCATTGCTTTGAAGCAACACCACTGATTTGTTTGGCTAGAGCACACTTTCTTGTCAAGAAACCGAATGAACTCCACCTTAAATCATATATTTGGCAGATCTTGTGAAAAATCAAAATCTAAATGGGTAACCATTAATATAACAGAGAGCATGCACTAAAAGAGGGCCGGGGGAAGCGGAAAGCGTTACAACATTCCACCTCCAAAAGGGTTACAGATGGGCGGCCTTTGCCCGTTTCCAAACTTGCGAATCCACGAAATCACCCCGCTGCGTGCCGCCTCTAGTATCAGGTTGAAAAAAGATCCGTGTACACGGAGGGAGGAAGTAGAACGGACCCGGTTCCAAACATCCATTTTTACGGTTGAAAAAAAAGAAAGGGTACAAACAAAATTACTAGTACAAACAAAGGAGTATCACTATAGATAGATGTTGCCGGCCCTAGCTGCATTGATCATAGCTGGTAAATTCAAAATAATTCCTTCAGTTATGATGTAGCATTGATAGATGCCAGGGTGGCTCTCCAGGTTCGGCATTGCTTTGAAGCAACACCACTGATTTGTTTGGCTAGAGCACACTTTCTTGTCAAGAAACCGAATGAACTCGACCTTAAATCATATATTTTGCAGATCTTGTGAAAAATCAAAATCTAAATGGGTAACCATTAATATAACAGAGAGCGTGCACTAAAAGAGGGCCGGGGGAAGCGGAAAGCGTTACAACATTCCACCTTCAGAAGGGTTACAGATGGGCGGCCTTTGCCCGTTTCCAAACTTGCGAATCCGCGAAATCACCCCGCTGCGTGGCGCCTCTAGTATCAGGTTGAAAAAAGATCCGTGTACACGGAGGGAGGAAGTAGAACGGACCCGGTTCCAAACATCCATTTTTACGGTTGAAAAAAAAGAAAGGGTACAAACAAAATTACTAGTACAAACAAAGGAGTATCACTATAGATAGATGTTGCCGGCCCTAGCTGCATCGATCATAGGTGGTAAATTCAAAATAATTTGTTCATTTATGATGTGGCATTGATAGATGCCAGGGTGGCTCTTCAGGTTCGGCATTGCTTTGAAGCAACACCACTGATTTGTTTGGCTAGAGCACACTTTCTTGTCAAGAAACCGAATGAACTCCACCTTAAATCATATATTTGGCAGATCTTGTGAAAAATCAAAATCTAAATGGGTAACCATTAATATAACAGAGAGCGTGCACTAAAAGAGGGCCGGGGGAAGCGGAAAGTGTTACAACATTGCACCTTTACAAGGGTTACAGATGGGCGGCCTTTGCCCGTTTCCAAACTTGCGAATCCGCGAAATCACCCCGCTGCGTGCCGCCTCTAGTATCAGGTTGAAAAAAGATCCGTGTACGCGGAGGGAGGAAGTAGAACGGACCCGGTTCCAAACATTCATTTTTACGGTTGAAAAAAAAGAAAGGGTACAAACAAAATTACTAGTACAAACAGAGGAGTATCACTATAGATAGATGTTGCCGGCCCTAGCTGCATTGATCATAGGTGGTAAATTCAAAATAATTTCTTCATTTATCATGTAGCATTGATAGATGCCAGGGTGGCTCTCCAGGTTCGGCATTGCTTTGAAGCAACACCACTGATTTGTTTGGCTAGAGCACACTTTCTTGTCAAGAAACCGAATGAACTCCACCTTAAATCATATATTTGGCAGATCTTGTGAAAAATCAAAATCTAAATGGGTAACCATTAATATAACAGAGAGCGTGCACTAAAAGAGGGCCGGGGGAAGCGGAAAGCGTTACAACATTCCACCTCCAGAAGGGTTACAGATGGGCGGCCTTTGCCCGTTTCCAAACTTGCGAATCCACGAAATCACCCCGCTGCGTGCCGCCTCTAGTATCAGGTTGAAAAAAGATCCGTGTACACGGAGGGAGGAAGTAGAACGGACCCGGTTCCAAACATCCATTTTTATGGTTGAAAAAAAAGAAAGGGTACAAACAAAATTACTAGTACAAACAAAGGAGTATCACTATAGATAGATGTTGCCGGCCCTAGCTGCATTGATCATAGCTGGTAAATTCAAAATAATTCCTTCAGTTATGATGTAGCATTGATAGATGCCAGGGTGGCTCTCCAGGTTCGGCATTGCTTTGAAGCAACACCACTGAATTGTTTGGCTAGAGCACACTTTCTTGTCAAGAAACCGAATGAACTCGACCTTAAATCATATATTTTGCAGATCTTGTGAAAAATCAAAATCTAAATGGGTAACCATTAATATAACAGAGAGCGTGCACTAAAAGAGGGCCGGGGGAAGCGGAAAGCGTTACAACATTCCACCTTCAGAAGGGTTACAGATGGGCGGCCTTTGCCCGTTTCCAAACTTGCGAATTCGCGAAATCACCCCGCTGCGTGGCGCCTCTAGTATCAGGTTGAAAAAAGATCCGTGTACACGGAGGGAGGAAGTAGAACGGACCCGGTTCCAAACATCCATTTTTACGGTTGAAAAAAAAGAAAGGGTACAAACAAAATTACTAGTACAAACAAAGGAGTATCACTATAGATAGATGTTGCCGGCCCTAGCTGCATCGATCATAGGTGGTAAATTCAAAATAATTTGTTCATTTATGATGTGGCATTGATAGATGCCAGGGTGGCTCTTCAGGTTCGGCATTGCTTTGAAGCAACACCACTGATTTGTTTGGCTAGAGCACACTTTCTTGTCAAGAAACCGAATGAACTCCACCTTAAATCATATATTTGGCAGATCTTGTGAAAAATCAAAATCTAAATGGGTAACCATTAATATAACAGAGAGCGTGCACTAAAAGAGGGCCGGGGGAAGCGGAAAG
>NW_021316289.1:0-1003 GCF_002162155.2 Triticum dicoccoides | reverse complement strand
GCAATGCACAATATGATGCATGATCATGACATGGCAAAATGAATGTGTTTTGAGCCAATGCAACTAGCAACAGATTAAATGAAGTTGGTTTGAATACAAGATTCAAATTCAAACTCCATATGTGATTATTTAAATGCCCTTTATTTGATTTGTGCTAAACAGCAGCTATAAGTTGTTCTAACATGCATGAAAATGGTACAGATGGATTCCTTGAATTTTTCTGATAATTTTTCATATATAAATTATTTAATTTGGAGTTACGGTTAATTTTCTATGAATTTTAGAAGTTTATATTCATTTTCTGGAATTTCAGAATTAAATTAAATCCAGAAAACATTACTGCGTCAGCATGACGTTGGCATGACGTCAGCAAGTCAACAGGGGCCGGCTCGGGTCAAACCTGACGTGTGGGGTCCACACGTCAGTGACACAGGGGCTAATCCCGCGTTGACTCGGGCTTTGACCCGCTATGGGGCCCGCTGTCAGTGTCACAGGGTTAGTTAGCAGGGTCATTAGCCCCTAACGACGATGCCACGTCAGCACGCCGGAGACCAGCCGACGGCGACCATAGAACACGGCGGGGCACGCCGGACTTGCGCTAGAGGCGTCAGTTTGGCGCGCTGAGGGCACCAGGGGATGGCCCTTGCTCCCGCGCATCCAGAGGACCGAGTGGGAGGTCGTGGGGTCGCCGGAACTCATGCCGGCGACGAGCTTTGGCGGCGATGGTGTTCGGTGGTGCTCGGGCGCGTCGCTACGGTGCATCAGTGAGCAAATGGAGAGGCTGGGCAGCACCTGCTAGACATGGGGAGCACTAAGAGCAGCTCAGTGAGGCCAGGGGAGCACGGAGGCTATGCGTGCAGCAGCAATGGCGGACGGTGGCTTCGGTGCTCGTGGGGAACGGCGCTACGGCACGGAGGGGAGCATGCTGAGTTAGGGGAGAGGGTCAGTGACTCACGGCGATGACGAGGGGACGCTCGGCGAGGTCGGGGACGGTCCGGAGCCG
>NW_021316288.1:0-1145 GCF_002162155.2 Triticum dicoccoides | reverse complement strand
CTACTAGATGGATCTACTTATATAGGAGCAAGGGGTGGCGGCCAAGGAGGTGGGAGGACGTCCCAAGGCAGCCTAAAACTAAATCTAGGTCGTACAAGGCCAATGGGCCCAAGTGGAGGTGATGTAACACCTTTGGACTTGTAGTTTGACTCGGATTCTGCTGCAGCATCAGATTGTTTCGTCCACAACTCAACGCTCCGGACGAATTTGAAGGTGATTCCAATTGGGTTGGAAAGTGCACGAAATCTAATTTCCAACAAAAAAAGAATCACCCAATTCGGAGTCCGTATGAAAAACTTGTGTGCGTTTTGAGTCAGGTGTGTCTGTGCAGTCCGAATCTGAATCCAGAACGTGAGAGACTTGGACTCTATCTTCTCTTGGGCCAAAAGTGACGTGAGAGAACTTTTTGGACAGCAAATAAACATCTCTTTCTTCCTTATCTTCATATGTGGATTGTACAAATGTCCCATACACATGCAATTAGACAAAACACAAAAGTGTGTGAAGTATTTTTGTTCTGGATAACATAAATAGATTATTGAATAGTTTGCACTAGAAATCACCTGACAAATATGCATATATGCAATATTTTTGGTCATATCCAAGGTAGTCATGTCCTCATCATAAACCATCTAGTGTTGCTTCTGAAATTAAATTTAAAAGTGCATGTTTATTTGCCACCAAATCTGATATTGATGAGCTAGATTTCAGCAAATCTGTTTGCTATGCTTTTGTGTGCAAAGACGCATTATTTTCATTCGAGGACGTGCCTTCCTCTTTGCCTCCTGCTGTCACTAACATTTTGCAGGAGTTCGCTGACGTCTTTCCACAAGACGTGCCACCGGGATTACCGCCTATTCGAGGGATTGAGCATCAGATTGACTTAATTCCCGGTGCTTCACTGCCAAACCGTGCACCATACCGTACCAATCCAGAGGAGACGAAGGAGATTATGCGTCAAGTACAAGAGCTTCTCGACAAAGGTTATATACGCGAATCCCTTAGTCCTTGTGCTGTTCCTATTATTCTAGTGCCGAAAAAGGATGGTACATCACGTATGTGTGTTGATTGTAGAGGCATTAATAATATTACTATTCGTTATCGTCATCCTATTCCTAGGCTCGATGATATGCTTGATGAATTGA
>NW_021316287.1:0-1425 GCF_002162155.2 Triticum dicoccoides | reverse complement strand
TACTTGAGTCGTAGAGTCATGTTGTGATGCCATGTTGTATTTGCACATATCGAGCATATTGTGTGTATGTTATTGAAATGCTTGGTATGTGTGGGATCTGACCATCTAGTTGTTTATCTTTAGTAGCCTCTCTTACGGGGAAATGTCTCCTAGTGTTTCCACCGAGCCATGGTAGCTTGCTACTGCTCCGGAGCACTTAGGCTGGCCGGCATGTGTCCTTCTTCGTTCCTGTGTCTGTCCCTTCGGGGAAATGTCACGCGATGAATACCGGAGTCCTGTTAGCCCGCTACAGCCCGGTTCACCGGAGTCCTGCTAGCCCAGTGCTACAGCCTGGATTCACTCGCTGATGACCGACACGTTCGATGCTGGGTCATGGATGCCTGTCCCTGTAAGTTTGTGCCGCTTTGGGTTTACGACTAGCCATGTCAGCCCGGGCTCCTTATCATATGGATGCTAGCGACACTATCATATACGTGTGCCAAAAGGCGCAAATGGTCCCGGGCAAAGGTAAGGCGACACCCGTGGGAATACCGTGCGTGAGGCCGCAAAGTGATATGAGGTGTTACATGCTAGATCGATGTGGCATCGAGTCGGGGTCCTGACAGCGTTGGTATCAGAGCTTGACTGCCTGTAGGATTACCAAGCCAAACTGGTCGAAGTTGAGTCTAGAAATTCTTTAGTTATATAAGGGAATTGATTGTGGGATGGAACGTAAGGCTCTTTTTACTCCTTATACCTTATGCCTTCTGATCTAAGTCATCTTATCTTTCCTGCGGGGATTAAGAACTAGGCTATCTCTTCCTTCTATCAGGATCACGTGTTACTAATCCGTAGACTTATAAGATTGTTGGATTTAAGTCTCAGTTCAGTTCCTACTACTTCCGTATGTTAATTGTTGATCTCGGAACCTTGATATTGTGCTTCTAGGTGGTTATGCCACCATTTTTGTGATTGTCTCAAATCTTTTTGAGCAATTATAGCCGTTATGCTGTCCGAGTCATCCCAGGTTTCTAAATAGTCCGATGCATTTGCAAATCCCTTCCTTCTGTTTCCGATGTTCCCATGGGCCAGATTAACCACACTAATCGGTGTGTTGAGGTAATTATTGCCTTGACATTTATGTTGGAGTTACTATTATGACCCTAGGTATTTAGGGAGTCACCTAGTAACCTAGCAACGTTTTGTGTTCCCAGTGTGATGATTCTGGCCATCAGTCTCGAAAGCATCCCGTGATGCTACTTAGTAGTAGGCATTCTACTCCTTGGGCTTTGAACCCGAGATTCACTCTACTTACCTCATGTTGATAGTGTTTGCTAGTTCCTTTAGGATATTAGTAACTTTGCGATAGTCCTCGAGGTCCGTGGTATTTCCTTCTTCCAAATACTATGAACCGCTTATGGCAGATGTTTATTGGATCAAAAAAAA
>NW_021316286.1:0-1016 GCF_002162155.2 Triticum dicoccoides | reverse complement strand
TTCAACTACCGTAGCACACAGCAGTTTGAAACGCGTTGTCTTAATGCAGTAAAAGAGAGCAGGAGCGAGAACATGGGATTGTATCGATATGATCAAATGGTTGGTTGCTTGCCTGATGGTTCGATGCACTGATACGGTTCTTCGCTAGGGTAATCAGGGTACTCTTCGGGGACAGAACCTGCCGCAGAGAGCACCGATTCACAAACATTACCAAACAGTATGCAACAATATGATGCATGCATGAGACATGGCAAAATGAGTGTATTGGGCTAATGCAACTAAAACCAGAAGGGTTTGAACAAATTTGAATCAAGGATTCAAATTTCAAATTCAAATATGGCCTTTTAAAGTGCTTTTCCTTGTTCTGCTTAAAACATCAATTTAACTTGTTTGATCATGCATGAAAATAGTACAGATGGATGGAATGGATTTTTCTGATCATTTTTCATATATAATTTGTCCAATTTGGAGTTACAGAATAAAAGTTATGAATTTTTGAAGTTTAAATAATATTCTGGAATTTCCTGATTTAAATTAAATCCAGAAAATCAATTACTGCGTCAGCCTGACGTTAGTGTGACGTCAGCAGGTCAACGGAACTGGTCCAGGTCAAACCTGACAGTGGGTCCCGCATGTCAGGGTGATTATTTTAATTAAAACTTAATTAAAACTAATCCTGTTTAATTAACAGGGCTGGGCCCCACCTGTCATTGACTCAGGGGAGTCAACCAGGGCCCAGCCGTGGTCAAACCCGGGTCGGCTGCACCGGCGTTTAGCCGCCGGCGAGCCCGACGCGGCGGCGGGAGTGGTTTTGGCTATTCCGGCCACCAAATGGGCCGCGGAGACCACCGGAGTGGAGCTGAGGACAAACCGCAGCTCTTGGCGGAGTCCGTTGGGGTCGGGGTGGCCGGAGTTGGCGCCGGCGACGACCTTGGCGGCCACCGGGGTTCGGCCGAAGACGAACTTGACGCTAGAGGGTTCGGTGAGGCTCGTGGAGTAGCTAGCTAGGTGCTGCG
>NW_021316285.1:0-2170 GCF_002162155.2 Triticum dicoccoides | reverse complement strand
TTGGGTTTTGTTTAGATTAAAAGTTCGCCATAGCTGCAACTTCGCGTACTTCGTTTGTGTTGAACGACCAGACAAAGGCGTCACAGAACCCCACCTTGATCAATAAAGCTTTCATCTTATATTCGCAATATCCAGATTGCAATCTCAGTTTCTTGCTTGTTCTTCGTTTGCTCGCAGGAAACAGACCCTCGTGGTCAGGTTGATCGTGCTCCGGCGTGGTCAATAACCTCTCGGAGTTGGTTTAGCGATTGCTAAGGCACGACGTCCTCGCACGTTCGTAGTCGGATCGTCAAAGTCGACTGCCACCAAAGTGATATCCATCATCTCATCGAAAGACGGGACACCTTTGCCTCTATCAAGTGGTATCAGATTTCCAGGTTGCTCGGTGAGATTTTACAGTTTTTCGTAGTTTAGATCGAGTCTGTTCTTCATACCTATAGTCCACGAAAAAGCCACAAAAAAAATTAGGGTTAGTTCATCATATCCGAACCAATCTGAGCCTTTGCATAATCTTTTTAGGGTTTTGCTTTGTTGAATTTGCGGTTGCATCGTCGTGTCTAGTTGCTGGTCTTAGAGTCTAGTCTTTTAGAGTTTCGAGTTTTGGTCATAAGTTGTCATGCTGCCGCCGCACCATCATCATCACCCCTGCCATCTACCACCACCGCTTATCCGCCACCGCTTCGAATCCGTATCCATATACCACCACAGCTGTCATATACCACCACCGCTGCCATCTACAATCATATATCCACACCAATCCGAGTTCTTGTCATATTAGGTTTGTTTTCGAGATCCTTCTAGATTCAAAATTTTTCGAAAATGCATTTCTCGAAAAAATTTCTGGCTATCCTATTTTTAGGTGTTTCTGAGTGTTTTGAGATAGGTGCCGTTATAGGAAGTTTTTTTTGACCCGTTTCCAGTTTTTGGGTCCGGGCAGTCGAAAAAAAAAAATTGGTCGAAAAAATTTCGTGCCCATCCTGTCAGTTTGAGCTAGGAAGAGTTTTGAGACACTCGCCATTATAGTGATTTTTCGCAAAAAAAAGCAGCGCAAAAAAAAGAGCGCAAAAAAAAAGAGCGAAAAAAAATTCCAAAGTGTGCTTTTCCCTTGTTTACGTGCCGCGCCGTGATTTTGTTGGTGTTCTAGGCTCGCGTCTCTAGCACAGTCTAGCCTAGGACCAGCACAGTACCGTCGTTGAGCGTTTATTGAACTTTGCATCTCTGAATTGATTATTGCTGACCTTTTTTGCTACCATATTATAAGCCTTCCGAGCTCCACATACATCTACGTCGTGCGTTTGACTCTCCCTGGTAATCGCTCTATCCAAGCTTTGAGAGTTTTTGACTACAATGGTTGCCGATCACCGCCTGCTGCTGGGTAAGAACTGGGAAGAATTTGAGATTTGCTTGACGGATTTTTGACACCCACCACCACCTCTTGTTAGTAGTCTGTAGGATCATATTCTTGTGTGTTTCTATTGCTGCTAACCATGCCAGGATCACAAGCCGACGAGACTGACTGGGAGAACATGACGAATAAGGATTTGCATGATAAATTTCAGCAAATGATGAGTGGACAAGTGCAAGACGTGCTAAACAGATTTGAAGAGGCCATGGAGAAGATAGATGGCATGGAGAAGACGTTCGAAACAAAGCTCGATAACAAGTTTAATGAATTGCTCGCGCGTCTTCCACCACCACCACCCGCTGCACCTAACGCACCTCTCCAACAACAACAACAACGTCTACCTCCACGTCGCGAAATAGACCTCCGCCGAGCGAGCCGTGTTCCTCTTGCGTTTGGCCAAACTGTTGGTGCTGCTGTTGATACTTCTGTGGCTCCTGCTGCTGATGTGGAGGAGGATGATTATGTGGGAGATTACGAGGATGAGGTTGCTCAAAATCAGAACTACGTGCAACCACCAGCACCACCACCAGCAGGTCGACCTCAGGTATATATTCGTAATGGTAGGCCTGCACCACCACCTCAGGTACGAGATGATGTCCATATTCCTAAACTGAAATTGAATATTCCACCATTTGAGGGTAGATATGTTCCTGATATATATCTTACTTGGGAGTTAGAAACTGAACAACGTTTTACATGTTTACAATATCCCGAGGAGAGACGGGTTGCTGCTGGTGTTTGTGCTTTCACTAGTTTTGCATGTGT
>NW_021316284.1:0-1075 GCF_002162155.2 Triticum dicoccoides | reverse complement strand
TAAACATGATGCAACACTCTAATGCATGACTAGCTAGGGTGTGACAACTCACCCCCACTCAAAAGAATCTCGTCCCGAGATTTGGGTTCCTCCGAGAAGAAGGCGGGGTACTCGAGTCGAAGACGATCCTCCCTTTCCCAAGTTGCTTCATCCTCAGAATGGTGCGACCATTGAACCTTGAGAAACTTGATATTATGACGTCGAGTGGTACGCTCGGCCTGATCGAGGATACGAACGGGGTACTCTCGATATGTAAGATTATCTTGGAGATCAAGCGTTTCGTGGTCCACTCCACGGATAGGATCCGAGAAGCAACGCCTGAGTTGAGAAACGTGGAAGACATCGTGGACTCTGGAGAGGTGCGGCGGTAGTTCCAACTGGTAGGCAACTTCTCCTCGTTTGGCAAGAATGCGAAAAGGTCCAATGTAACGAGGAGCCAATTTGCCTTTGATACCGAAACGATGGGTTCCCTTCAGAGGGGTGACCCGAAGATAAGCCTTCTCGTCAACCTCGAAAGTCATAGCCTTATGTTTTCGGTCATAATGACTTTTTTGACGGGATTGGGCTGTTTTCAACTTTTCACGAACGATACGAACTTGTTCTTCTGCTTCCTGAATCATGTCCGGGCCAAAGAATTTTCTTTCCCCGGTCTCTGACCAGTTAAGGGGTGTTCGACATCGTCGTCCATAGAGAACTTCAAAAGGGGCTTTACCCAAGCTAGATTGATAGCTGTTGTTGTAAGCGAATTCGGCAAATGGAAGGCACTTCTCCCAATCCATTCCGAATGAGATAACAGAGGCTCGAAGCATGTCTTCTAGAATTTGGTTGACGCGTTCCACTTGACCACTCGACTGAGGGTGGAAAGCGGTGCTAAAGGAGAGACGGGTTCCCATAGCATTTTGGAAACTTTCCCAAAATCGAGAGGTGAAAAGACTTCCTCGATCCGAGTTAATTTCCAAAGGGACACCATGAAGGGACACTATTCGGGAGATGTATAAGTCTGCCAGCTGACTAGCGGTTATACTCTCACGAACAGGTAAGAAATGAGCTACTTTGGAAAGACGATCGACCACGA
>NW_021316283.1:0-1455 GCF_002162155.2 Triticum dicoccoides | reverse complement strand
GTCATGCCAAATTTTTGTTTGGTTCTAAAATATCGTTTTGCTCTACCCCGCAGGCGACCATGGTCCGCACGATGACCGAAGGCATCGTGAATAGGTTTTTGAGGTCCGCGAAGGCCGAGATGCTTCAAAAGAACGAGACGGAGATAAGATGTCCGTGTCGAAGATGCAAGCTGAAGAGCCTTATTGCGGACCCGGATTCCGGGCAGGTGTGGGACCACCTGCTGTTGCGTGGTTTCATGGATGGCTATCGGTGGCAAGGTGATGAAGATGACTACGAAGTCGTCCATGCGGGCCGGGCAAGAAATGAGGAAGGGCAGCAAGACAACCACCGCGGCTCGGGCGGGCGAGAAGACGAAGAATCCCCAGGAGATGATCACGACTGTGATGCTGTACACAGTCATCATGTAGAAGATGCAGGACATGATGATGAGGAAGATGCCGGAGCAGGCGACGGGCATGATCATGAAGATGATGATGCCGGCGGAGCAGACGACGCTGGACCATCGATGGGCTGGGTGCACGACCCTCATATTCAAGAGCTGCTTCTCAAGCAGACGGATAACGCAAGAGCTGCCGCCCGAGAGAAAGCCAAGATGGATCAACTTGAGTTAGACGCGGTTACTCCATTGTATGAAGGATGCAGGCCCGAGGATACCCGCCTGAAAGTAACGCTCATGGCCCTGGAGATGAAGGTAAAACACAAAATGACCGACGCATGCTTCGACGAGAACATGTCATTCTGGCACGAACGTCTTCCCAAGGGGAACAAGTGCCCGACCAGTTTGGAGGAGGCGAAGAAAATCGTGTGTCCTCTAGATTTACCGCACGTGAAATACCATGTGTGCATGAACAATTGCATCATTTATCGGGACGAGCACGCGGAGTCTACAATATGTCCGATGTGCGGTGTCACTCGATACAAGAAGAGGAAGAAAGCTCCTCGAAAAGTGGTGTGGTACTTTCCGATCACTCCTCGTCTGCAGCGGTATTTCGCGGATCCTAAGGTAGCAAAGCTCCTACGTTGGCACACGGATAGGGAGGAGAAGAAGCGAGAAGATGACGCAAATGATCCGGAGATAGATAAAAAAGACAAGATGCTGAGTCACCCTAAGGATGCGAGCCAGTGGCAAGCATTGAACTTCGAATACCCAGAATTTGGGAACGATCCAAGGAACATCGTGCTGGGCGCGAGCACCGATGGAGTCAATCCGTTTGGCAGCCAGAGAAGCACACATAGCACCTGGCCTGTGTTTGTGTGGATGTACAACCTTCCCCCCTGGTTGTGCATGAAGAGGAAGTACATTCACATGAGTATGCTAATTGAAGGGCCGAAACAACCAGGGAACGACATCAATCTGTATCTGGGGCTGCTGAAAGAGGAGCTTGACACGCTGTGGAAAACGCCAGCCAATACGTGGGACGCCGCAGAGAAAGAGTATTTCCCTATGAGAGCCG
>NW_021316282.1:0-1107 GCF_002162155.2 Triticum dicoccoides | reverse complement strand
GGCGTGGAAACGACGCAAATCTTGTTGGTAGATGGTCGAGCGGATCAAAGCCATCTCCCTTTCTTCTTCTAAAAGGTCGACTGCGTCCTGCCGCGCCTGTTCAGCCTCTGCTTCGTTGTAAATTTCAACTCGAGGAGCATTGTGGAGAAGATCACTCGGCAAGACTGCTTCAGCTCCGTAGACCAAGAAGAATGGAGTTCTTCCGGTCGACCGATTAGGTGTGGTCCGCAGCCCCCAAAGCACTGAGGGAAGTTCGTCTACCCAGGCTCCAGCCGCGTGTTTGAGATCACGCATCAGTCGAGGTTTCAATCCCTTAAGAATCAGTCCATTAGCTCGCTCTGCTTGTCCATTCGACTGCGGATGAGCGACTGAAGCGTAATCGACCCGTGTGCCTTGGGAGTTGCAGAAATCTCTGAATTCCTCTGAGTCAAAGTTCGACCCATTATCCGTAATGATGTTGTGCGGAACTCCATATCTGAATATTAGTTCCCTGATGAAGCTAACAGCAGTACCGGTGTCAAGGCTCTTGATTGGTTTAGCCTCGATCCACTTGGTGAACTTGTCGACTGCCACCAGTACATGCGTGAAACCACTTCGTCCTGTTCTCAAAGGACCGACCATGTCCAGTCCCCATACCGCGAAAGGCCAGACGAGTGGGATGGTCTTAAGAGCTGACACAGGCTTGTGCGACATATTCGAGTAGAACTGACATCCCTCGCACTTATCCACTATCTCTTTTGCCATTTCATTCGCCTTTGGCCAGTAAAATCCGGCTCGGTATGCTTTGGCCACGATGGTCCGAGAGGACGCATGATGACCACAGGTCCCCGAGTGAATATCATTGAGGATGAGTCGACCTTCTTCCGGTGTTATGCACTTCTGACCGACTCCAGTCGCGCTTTCTCTGTATAATTGTCCTTTGATTACGGTAAAGGCCTTAGATCGACGGACGATTTGTCGAGCCTCTTCCTCATCCTCCGGAAGCTCTTTTCTCAGGATATATGCGACATACGGAACTGTCCAGTCGGGAATGACCACCAAAACCTCCATGATCAAGTCGACCACCGCTGGGACTTCAACTTCAGTCGGATCTGTGGCACTCTTGGG
>NW_021316281.1:0-876 GCF_002162155.2 Triticum dicoccoides | reverse complement strand
GAATCGCGTCAGAATTGGCCAAAACTGTGAGTATTGAGGACACACACGCAAACGCACCCCGGGAATTGTCAATCATGGAAGTCGCTCTGGGACGCCAAAACGGTGAGTAATAGTGCACGAAGCGGACCAGAGTCGACCAAAATTGTGTGTTGATGACCGACACATAAGCGCACCATGGGGTTAAAGAACCATGGACATCGCTTTGGGGCCCCAAAACGGTGAGTAATAGTTCATGAAACGGGCCAGAATCGGCCCAAAATGCGAGTGTTGCTAACCGACACATAAACGCACCCCGGTGTTCGTCAATCATGGAAAGCACACCGGGACGCCAAAACGGAGTAATAGTCGAAGAAACAGGCCAGAATCGGCAAAAACTATGAATGTTGATGACAGACAGTAACTGCACCTTGGAGTTCAACAACCATGGAAATCGATCTGGGACCCAAAGCGGTGAGTAATAGTGCACGAAATGGACCAGAATCGGCCAAAATTGTGAGTGTTGATAACCGGCACGTAAACACACGACGGGGTTCGTAAATCATGGAAATCACTCCGGGACCCCCGAAACTAAGTAATAGTCCAAGAAATGGGCCAAAATCGGCCCAAACTGCGATTGTTGATGACCTACATGTAAGCGCACCTTCGGGTTCAACAACTATGGAAATCGCTTCGGTACCCCAAAACGGTGAGTAATAGTCCACAAAACGTGTCAGAATCGACAAAAACCACGAGTGTTTATGACCGACACGTAAACACACCCCGGGGTTTGTTAATCAAGGAAATCACTCCGGGACCCCAAAACAGTGAGTAATAGTCCATGAAACGGGCCAGAAACGGCCAAAACTGCGAGTGCCACAAAACAAGCCAGAATCGGCC
>NW_021316280.1:0-2711 GCF_002162155.2 Triticum dicoccoides | reverse complement strand
TAGACGAATGGGGATCTATGTGGGTTACAATTATCCGCCAATCATTAAGTACCTGGAAACCCTAACAGGGGATTTTTTTACAGCCCGATATGCTGATTGCATTTTTGATGAGGACAATTTCCCGGCATTAGGGGGAGAGAATAACCACAAATAATGCTGAGAAAAAGATTGGGATGTGAAAGGCATCCAGTCCTTAGATACACGTATGAATGAGTCTGAACTCGAGGTTCAGAAGATTATAAATTTGCAAAGTATTGCAAATAATCTGCCAGATGCATTTACTGATTGTAAAGGTGTCACAAAATCAAATGTTCCCGCTATTAATGTGCCAGAGAGTATAGATGTGACCCATAGGTCTACTCAGCCACCTAAGAGGGGGAGGAATCTAGACAGAAAGGACAAGGCTTTGCAGAAGCATCCAAGGGGAATGAGGAATCCTCAGATAGTAAATGCAAGTCAACAAAATGTTGATATTCAACCTAGGGTTGAAGGACACTTGAAGGATGTTGGACATCCAGAACCCAGCACGAGTGTGCACACAAATTTTGGTTTTGGGACATCGGAAGATCTTGATCCAGTTGTTGAGGGAAATCATGAAGGATCAAAAGGTATTGATGAGATATCCATTAACTATATTGATTCAGGAGAATCATACAACAGAAAGACTAAAGTTGCCGACATTTATTTCTCCTCCAGAATTGCAGAAGGCCTTGATTTGGATTGGGAACCTAAGTTCATGGAAGTGTGCATGAAGCGCTCAGACTGGTCCAAATGGAAGGCAACAATTGAGGATGAATTGCGCTCGCATAAAAAGAGGGGTATTTACTTCGGTAATACCCACTCCTCAACATGTGTTCCATGTGGGAGCAAAATGGGTTTTCGTTCGTAAAAGGAACGAGAACAATGAGGTGTTGAGATACAAGGCGAGACTTGTAGCACAGGGGTTCACGGAGAGACCCGGCATTGATTATGATGAAACATATTCTCCTGTTATGAGTGGAACAATGTTCCGATATTTAATATCACTGGCTGTGAAAATGAATTTCTCTATCCAACTGATGGATGTTGTGACTGCATATTTATATGGGTCACTAGATTCGGATATTTATATGAAAGTTCCTGAGGGAATTGAACTTCCGGATCAAAAGGCTAATAGCAACATGGCTTGAAGCAGTCGGGAAGAATGTGGTATAACCGACTGAGTATATTTCTTCTTCAGAAGGGTTACTCAAATAATAATGATTGCCCATGTGTGTTGACTAAGAAATTTAAGAATGGATTTTGCACTATTTCTGTGTATGTGGATGATCTGAATATCATTGGGACTACACAAGAAATACATGAGGCAAGTAATCATCTTAAGACGGAGTTTGAGATGAAAGATCTAGGTAAGTCTAAATTTTTTTTTGGCTTACAACTTGAATATCTTCCTTCGGGAATATTTGTTCATCGGCCTGCCTATATCCAAAGGATTCTTGAGAAATTTCATATGGATAAAGCATATCCATCGAAAACACCAATGGTTCTTAGATCTCTTGATAGAGATAAAGACCCATTTAGACCTAAGGGTGATGATGAAGAGGTATTAGGACCTGAGTTTCCTTGCCTCAGTGCTATTGGAGCACTGTTGTATCTAGCAAACTGCATCAGGCCTATTATATCATTTGCAGTAAATTTATTGGCTAGATTCAGTGCATCACCAACAAAGAGGCATTGGGTTGGTGTGAAGACCATTTTCAGATATCTTCAAGTAACCAAAGATCTTGGTTTGTTCTATCAGAAAAATCAAGATAAGACCATGGTGGGATATTGTGATGCTAGATACCTATCGGATCACATAATGCCAGATCACAGACTGGTTTTGTCTTCTTGAGTGGAGGTACGACCTTTTCTTGGAAGTCGACAAAACAAACTCTGGTAGCTACGTCCACGAATCATTCTGAAATTATTTCTTTGTTTGAAGCATCACGTGAATGTGCATGGCTTTGTTTGAAGCATCATGTGAATGTGTAACTTTATTGAAAGTGCAAGTGGGATTGGATCATTAGAGTCACCCACCATTATCTATGAAGATAATGTTGCATGTATTACACAGATGCAGACAGGTTATATAAAGAGCAATATTACAAAGCATATTTCTCCTAAATTATTTTATCCTTAGTTACAGGAAAGTAGGGACATAAATAATTTGCAAACGAAGTCATGTGACAATCTTGCTGATTTGTTTACAAAGTCATTACCTTTATTTGAGAAGTACATCAATGGAATTCGTATGAAACGATTTCGAGACTTGCAAAATTCAGGGGGGGTGTTTCTCTGAATGATAATATGTTTGTGATCCTCAGGTCTTTGATATTGCACTCTTTTCCTTTACGGAAGGTTTTTAATGAGGAAATAGTAATACAGGCATTGTGATATGCCAGTTTCTCCTTATTTTTCCACTGGGTTTTTTTGGAAGGAGTTTTTGATGGCTTATTGTACATATCTCCTCATATTTTTTCTATAGGGTTTTTGGAGGAGGCTAATCAAGATAATGATGATGTTTACAGGAATAATTGAAGCAGAGATTAGGGGGGGTGTTAAAATTTAATTGAATAGTTTAATCAAGGAAATCTCTGTTTATTGAACCAACATGTGGTTTTCTTTCCGAACAGTGACGATCCTACTCTAACGGATGCGTCCCTCTACTCCCACTCTCTGTAACCATCACG
>NW_021316279.1:0-1606 GCF_002162155.2 Triticum dicoccoides | reverse complement strand
TAAAATGTAGATTATAGCAACATGAGTACAAAGGTACTCAGCAAGACTTACATCAGATCCTACATATATGCATATTATCAAGAAGGGTTGGTGGAGTTATTGCAGCAAGCCAGCTTTGACTCTTGGCTAGACTATCCTACGATACTCCAACTTGAAATGGTTTTGCGCACACGAGTCCACTACTCACCACTTCAATACACTACCGAGGATCCGCCTCCGTCTTCCTACGGAAGAGCCATCCTCGGCACTCACACTTATCTTGAGGCTTTTAGCAGTTTCCATTTACTTGTCTATGAACTGTATAGGCAACCAAGTAGTCCTTTACCGCGGACGCGGCTATTCGAATAGATCATGATAACCCTGCAGGGGTGTACTTCTTCATACATGTTTCCACCACTTAGCGTCTGCACACGATATGTGCTCGGCAGACTTCAAGCGAAAGCCGACGTGGGTGTAGACCACGACCTACCTAAACACTTAAGCCTCTAGTCCAGGCTTATCGCCTATTCAGGTTCCATCCGCAGGGAGTCCGGCCGAGGTTTCCCATACGGCCCCGAATGATGTGAACAGGGTTCCCGAGATACCTAACGGGTATTCGGTACACCGTGCCACGTACCTACCGCATCACAGCCCACCCCTACGGTCAGCGCTGTCCACGGCCTCCAGTAGGCTACAAACACCAGAAACTACTTGCAACTCCTGGACAGAGAGCTAGGGTGAATAAGAAGTCGAGCGGGGTCATATTTCAGGGCCCAATGCATGGTAGTAGCTGTATCTTAAATCACACATACAGATCTCAGTGCTTAAGGTCGACTTCCATGAAACAACCCACCATGTACTCCTACATGGCCTCTCATCGATACCTTTACCAAATCGTGTTCACCACACCACTCTCATTTCCGACATAATCATTTCACTCTAGCCATCACCCAGATGAACCAGACCTGACACAACTCTAAGCATAGCAGGCATAGCAAGGTAGGAACAACACATACATATGGCTCAATCAACTCCTACACATGCTAGTGGGTTTCATCTAGTTACTGTGGCAATGACAGGTCATGCAGAGGAAATGGGTTCAACTACCGTAGCACACAGCAGTTTGAAACGCGTTGTCTTAATGCAGTAAAAGAGAGCAGGAGCGAGAACATGGGATTGTATCGATATGATCAAATGGTTGGGTGCTTGCCTGATGGTTCGATGCACTGATACGGTTCTTCGTTAGGGTAATCACGGTACTCCTCGGAGGCAGAACCTGTCGCAAAGGACATCGATACACAACCATCACCAAACAATGTGCAACAAAATGATGCATGCATGAAACATGGCAATATGAGTGTGTTGGGCTAATGCAACTAAAACCAGAAGGGTTTGAACAAATTTGAATCAAAGATTCAAATTTCAAACTCAAACATGGCCTTTTAAAGTGCTTTTCCTTGTTCTGCTTAAAACATCAATTTAACTTGTTTGATCATGCATGAAAATAGTACAGATGGATAGATTGGATTTTTCTGATCATTTTTCATATATAATTTGTCCAATTTGGAGTTACAGAATAAAAGTTATGAATTTTTGAAGTTTAAATAATATTCTGGAATTTCCTGAT
>NW_021316278.1:0-1271 GCF_002162155.2 Triticum dicoccoides | reverse complement strand
TTTCGGGGTCATACCGGTATTGTACCGGGGCCACCGGAAGGGTTCCGGGGGTCCACCGGGAGGGGCCACCCCTCCCGGGGGGCCACATGGGCTGCGTGGGGCAGGGAGCCAGCCCCTGGTGGGCTGGGCGCACCCCCTCCCTTGGGCCCTTGCGCCTAGGGTTGAGGGGGGAACCCTAGAGGGGGCGCCCCCCTTGGCTTGGGGGGCAAGCCACCCTCTCCCCCTCTCCCCTTGGCCGCCGCACCCCCCTAGATGGGTTCTAGGGGGCCGGCCCCCTTCTCCCTTCCCCCTATAAATAGAAGGGTGAGGGGAGGGCAGCCGCACCACCCTCCAAGGCGCAGCCCTCCCCTCCCCAACACCTCTCCTCCTCCGTTGTGTGCTTGGCGAAGCCCTGTCGAAGTACTGCTTCTCCACCATCACCACGCCGTCGTGCTGCCGATGGAGCTGTCTTCCTCAACCTCTCCTTTCCCCTTGCTGGATCAAGAAGGAGGAGACGTCTCCCGTCCCGTACATGTGTTGAACGCGGAGGTGCTGTCCGTTCAGCACTTGGTCATCGGTGATTCGAATCACGTCGAGTACGACTCCATCATCACCTTGCAAGCTTCCGCACGCGATCTACAAGTGGTATGTAGATGCAAACTCTCTCCCTTGACTCGTTGCTTAGATGAACTCATAGATGGATCTTGGTGAAACCGTAGGAAAAAATTTAATTTTCTGCAACGTTCCCCAACAGTGGCATCATGAGCTAGGTTTATGCGTAGTTCTCTTTGCACGAGTAGAACACAATTTTGTTGTGGGCGTGGGTTTTGTCATCTTACTTGCCTCTACTAGTCTTTTCTTGCTCAACGGTATTGTGGGATGAAGCGGCCCGGACCAACCTTACACGTACGCTTACGTGAGACCGGTTCCACCGACTGACATGCACTAGTTGCATAAGGTGGCTGGCGGGTGTCTGTCTCTCCCACTTTAGTTGGAGCGGAATCGATGAACAGGGCCCTTATGAAGGGTAAATAGAAGTTGACAAAATCACGTTGTGGTGATTCGTAGGTAAGAAAACGTTCTTGCTAGAACCCAATTGCAGCCACGTAAAAGATGCAACAACAATTAGAGGACGTCTAACTTGTTTTTGCAGCGATTGATCATGTGATGTGATATGGCCAGAAGTTGTGATGAATGATGAATTGTGATGTATGAGATCATGTTCTTTGTAATAGGATTCACGACTTGCATGTCGATAAGTATGACAACCGGCAGGAGCCATAGGAGTTGTC
>NW_021316277.1:0-1064 GCF_002162155.2 Triticum dicoccoides | reverse complement strand
AGAATGTATAACAAATTCTTTGGGCCATAAATAATGTTGCCATGTTTCTAAAGTCCGAACAAGAGCATATAATTCTTTATCATAAGTAGAATAATTCAGACTAGGCCCACTCAATTTTTCAGAAAAGTATGCAACAGGTTTGCCATCTTGTAATAACACACCTCCTAATCCAATTCCACTAGCATCACATTCAAGCTCAAAAGTCTTATTAAAATCAGGAAGTTGGAGTAAAGGAGCATGTGTCAACTTATCTTTCAATACCGTGAAGGCTTCTTCCTGTGCGGTACCCCAAAGAAAAGGCACATCTTTCTTTGTAAGCTCATTGAGAGGTGCAGCAATGGTGCTAAAATCTCTCACAAAACGCCTATAGAATCCAGCGAGGCCAAGAAAACTCCTCACTTGTGTGACCGTTTTAGGCTGCGGCCAACTCTCAATAGCTTCAACCTTGGCTTTATCAACTTCAATTCCCTGTGGAGTAACAACATAGCCAAGAAAAGATACTCGGTCGGTGCAAAAGGTGCACTTCCCAAGGTTACCAAACAAACGTGCATCACGTAGAGCAATAAAAACAGCACGTAAATGTTCCAAATGTTCCTCCAAAGATCTGCTTAAATCAATATGTCATCAAAGTAAACTACCACAAATCGTCCAATGAAATCACGTAAAACTTCGTTCATTAATCTCATGAAAGTACTAGGTGCATTAGTTAACCCAAAAGGCATGACTAACCACTCATATAATCCAAACTTAGTTTTAAATGCTGTTTTCCATTCATCTCCCAATTTCATACGAATTTGATGGTAGCCACTACGCAAATCAACTTTGGAGAATATTGTAGAGCCACTCAATTCATCAAGCATATCATCTAGCCTAGGAATAGGATGACAATAACGAATAGTAATATTATTAATGCCTCTACAATCAACACACATACGTGATGTACCATCCTTTTTCGGCACTAGAATAATAGGAACAGCACAAGGACTAAGGGATTCGCGTATATAACCTTTGTCGAGAAGCTCTTGTACTTGACGCATAATCTCCTTCGTCTCCTCTGGATTGGT
>NW_021316276.1:0-1886 GCF_002162155.2 Triticum dicoccoides | reverse complement strand
GAAGTCCAAATGATACGAAACTTGAAACGCGGTCTACCGGTAGTAAACCAAGGCCCGCTTGGCAAGTCTCGGTCCAATCTGGAAATGTTTAATCCCCACACACGAAAGAAAGGTAGGAATGACCACCGGAGGAGAACGAAGCGCCGGAATGCAAAACGGACAACGGGGAAAATGATCGAATGCATGAGACGAACACGTATGCAAATGCAATGCACATGATGACATGATATGAGATGCATGACAACGATAACAACACATGGAGACAAAGACCCGAACCCGAGAAAATAAAATAACTTAACGCCGGAAATGGCAAGAGTTGGAGTACAAATTGGGAAGGTTACATCCGGGGTGTTACAACTGGGCAGCGCACCAACAAATTTTTTATATAATTTTTTCTTTTCTGCATTATTTATTTTTTCTATTTATTTTTGAGTAGTTTTTTATATAGTTTTTTCTTTTCTGCATTATTTATTTTCTTCTATTTATTTTCTAGTAATTTTTTTGTATATTTTTTTATTTTCTGCATTATTTCTTTTGTTCTATTTATTTTCTTTTGGAAATTGAATGCTGCATACTGAACAATTAGGTAAATGACCGAAAAACAACAAATGATGTCAGAACATGTTGGAAATTGGTGACGTCGCTTTGAATGCTGCATACTGAACACAAAAGAAGTCCGGAGTTCAAATAAGTTTAAAAAACATTGAAGTGGCCGTGTAACAGATGAGTTCTCGTCCGAAACCCTGATACTCCGAAAGAGTATGTCTAGTTTGTACATGAAGTGTGTCCAGTTTTTGCCGTGACCCTCTCTACTCTTTTGCGCATGCTATGCGGGTGATATGATGATACCATGCCAAGTTTCAACATTTTCAGAATTCATTTTGTAGTGGTTTTCAATTTCACGGTCATTTAGCTCTCTAAACAATTAGGTAAATGACCGAAAAACAACAAATGATGTCAGAACATGTTGGAAATTGATGACGTCGCTTTGAATGCTGCATACTGAACACAAAAGAAGTCTGGAGTTCAAATAAGTTATTAAAAATAAAAAAGAGGTGCAATGCTGGTTAATTTGCTTCAAGCCATTCGGAATAGTGTAGACTGCACTGCACATAGCTCAGTGCAATCTATACTATTCCGCAAGGCTTGAAGCTAATCAACATGTAGGTGAGCATTGCAACTCTTCCTCATTGTCTGTGCACTCACGGCTTATAAACCGCTCATACTGCCTCTCTCTTGGTGAGGTGGGACTAAAAATCAGCTTACAAAGAAACTCTAGTACCGGTTCATGGCATGAACCGGTACTAAAGGTCTTCGTGGGGGCCCCAGACTGACCATAGGCAGACACAGCCTCATTAGTACCGGTTTGTGGCATGAACCGGTACTAAAGGTTACCCACGAACCGGTACTAATGATGCCCGCCCGCCTAGCCGTTGGAACCGGCACTAATGGTCACATTAGTGCCCACTCAAATTCAAACCGGCACTAATGTGCTTCACATTTGACCCTTTTTCTACTAGTGATGGTGGAGGGGGGCACCGCACACGGCTAAGAGACAATCAACTTGATCAACTTGTGTGTCTAGAGGTGCCCCCTGCCCCTGTATATAAAGGAGCAAGGGGGGAGGCGGTCGGCCTAGGAGAAGGGCGCGCCAAGGGGGGAGTCCTGCTCCTACCGGGAGTAGGACTCCTCCTTTCCTAGTTGGAGTAGGAGAGAAGGAAAGAGGAGGAGAGGGAGAAGGAAAAGGGGGCTGCACCCCTTGTCCAATTCGTATCAGAAGGGGGGCGCAGGCCTCCTTCCTTTTGGCCTATCTCCTCTATGTTGGAAATATGCCCTAGAGGCAATAATAAATTAGTTATTATTATATTTCCTTGTTCATGATAATC
>NW_021316275.1:0-856 GCF_002162155.2 Triticum dicoccoides | reverse complement strand
GCAACAACAAAGTAGAGGACGTCTAACTTGTTTTTGCAGGGCATGTTGTGATGTGATATGGCCAAGACATGATGCTATATTTTATTGTATGAGATGATCATGTTTTGTAACCGAAGTTATCGGCAACTGGCAGGAGCCATATGGTTGTCGCTTTATTGTATGAAATGCAAACGCCCTGTAATTGCTTTACTTTATCACTAAGCGGTAGCGATAGTCGTAGAAGCAATAGATGGCGTAACGACAACGATGCTACGATGGAGATCAAGGTGTCGCGCCGGTGACGATGGTGATCACGACGGTGCTTCGAAGATGGAGATCACAAGCACAAGATGATGATGGCCATATCATATCACTTATATTGATTGCATGTGATGTTTATCCTTTATGCATCTTATCTTGCTTTGATTGACGGTAGCATTTTAAGATGATCTCACTAATCATCAAGAAGTGTTCTCCCTGAGTATGCACCGTTGCGAAAGTTCTTCGTGCTGAGACACCACGTGATGATCGGGTGTGATAGGCTCTACGTTCAAATACAACGGGTGCAAAACAGTTGCACACGCGGAATACTCAGGTTATACTTGACGAGCCTAGCATATACAGATATGGCCTCGGAACACGGGGACCGAAAGGTCGAGCGTGAATCATATAGTAGATATGATCAACATAGAGATGTTCACCATTGAAACTACTCCATCTCACGTGATGATCGGACATGGTTTAGTTGATTTGGATCACGTAATCACTTAGATGACTAGAGAGATGTCTGTCTAAGTGGGAGTTCTTTAGTAATATGATTAATTGAACTTAAATTTATCATGAACTTAGTACCTGATAGTATTTTGCTTGTCTATGT
>NW_021316274.1:0-777 GCF_002162155.2 Triticum dicoccoides | reverse complement strand
GTTTTGGCCGATTCTGGCCCGTTTGATGGACTATTACTCACTGTTTTTGGGGTCCCCGAGTGGTTTCCATGGTTAGCGAACCCTGTGGTGCGTTTACGTGTCGGTCATCAACACTCACAGTTTTGGCCGATTCGGGCCTGTTTCTTGGATTATTACTCACCGTTTTGGGGTCCCGAAGCGATTTCCATAATTGTTGAACCCCAAGGTGCGCTTACGTGTCGGTCATCCACACTGGCAGTTTTGGCCCATTCTGGCCCATTTCGTGGACTCACTATTTTGGGGTCCTAGAGTGATTTCCACGATTAACGAACCCTGGGGTGCGTTTACGTGTTGGTCATCAACACTGGCAGTTTTGGCTGATTGTGGCCCATTTCGTGGACTATTACTCACTATTTTGGGGTCTCGGAGTGATTTCCACGATTAACGAACCCTGGAGTGCATTGACGTGTCGGTCATCAACACTCGCAGTTTTGGCCGATTCTACCCCGTTTCTTGGATTATTACTCACCATTTTGGGGTCCCGAAGCGATTTCCATAATTGTTGAACACCAAGGTCCGCTTATGTGTCGGTCATCAACACTGGCAGTTTCGGCCGATTCTGGCCCGTTTGATGGACTATTAGTCACTGTTTTGGGGTCCCGCAGTGGTTTCCATGGTTAGCGAACCCTGTGGTGCGTTTACGTGTCGGTCATCAACACTCGCAGTTTTGGCCGATTCTGGCCCGTTCCGTGGACTATTACTCACTATTTGGGGGTCCTGGAATGATTACCACGATTA
>NW_021316273.1:0-1160 GCF_002162155.2 Triticum dicoccoides | reverse complement strand
GGTGGTGGTATATGGATACGGATTCGGAGCGGTGGCGGATAAGCGGTGGTGGTAGATGGCAGGGGCGATGATGATGGTGCGGCGGCGGCGTGACAACTTATGACCAGAACTCGAAACTCTAAAAGACTAGACTCTAAGACCAGCAACTAGACACGACGATGCAACCGCAAATTCAACAAAGCAAAACCCTAAAAAGATTATGCAAAGGCTCAGATTGGTTCGGATATGATGAACTAACCCTAATTTTTTTTGTGGCTTTTTCGTGGACTGTAGGTATGAAGAACAGACTCGATCTAAACTACGAAAAACTGTAAAATCTCACCGAGCAACCTGGAAATCTGATACCACTTGATAGAGGCAAAGGTGTCCCGTCTTTCGATGAGATGATGGATATCGCTTTGGTGGAAGTCGAGTTTGACGATCCGACTACGAACGTGCGAGGACGTCGCGCCTTAGCAATCGCTAAACCAACTCCGAGAGGTTATTGACCACGCCGGAGCACGATCAACCTGACCACGAGGGTCTGTTTCCTGCGAGCAAACGAAGAACAAGCAAGAAACTAAGATTGCAATCTGGATATTGCGAATATAAGATGAAAGCTTTATTGATCAAGGTGGGGTTCTGTGACGCCTTTGTCTGGTCGTTGAACACAAACGAAGTACGCGAAGTTGCAGCTATGGCAAACTTTTAATCTAAACAAAACCCAAAGTCTAAACGATTGCCTAAGGGCTGTATATATGGAGGAAGAGGGGGGAATTTCGTGGCCCTTGGTGGAGGGGTCCGAAATCAACCCTATCTCTTGTTTCCCCACACATACGGACTCTAAAAATAGCCTATACTTATGTATTTCGAAATTACATGGGCCTGGCCCAATAATAAGGTGACGCAGCACCTAAAATAGCCTCGGGACGAAATTTATGAAGTGGCATCTTGTATATTTCGTCCAAGGCTTCATGCACCCATTATGGTGGCTTCAAAGTCCTGAAATCATCACTTGTAACTCTGTTCTTGTTCCCCTTGCGCATGCCATCATCTCCATGCTTGTTCTTGCTCCAATGTTCATCCTTCTCCAAGCTAGGCCCTTCATTTGTAAGCAAAACAAATGTATCCAATTTAGACAGCATCATATTCTCATGAACATTAGAATCATTACCAAGAAA
>NW_021316272.1:0-1034 GCF_002162155.2 Triticum dicoccoides | reverse complement strand
CTCTAGAGACAGCTACATTCACTTTAAATAGGGCACCGTCTAAATCCGTTGAGACGACACCGTATGAATTATGGTTTGGGAAGAAACCTAAGCTGTCGTTTCTAAAAGTTTGGGGATGCGATGCTTATGTCAAGAAACTTCAACCTGAAAAGCTCGAACCCAAGTCGGAAAAATGCGTCTTCATAGGATACCCTAAGGAAACTGTCGGGTATACCTTCTACTTAAGATCCGAGGGCAAAATCTTTGTTGCCAAGAACGGATGCTTTCTGGAAAAAGAGTTTCTCTCGAAAGAAGTAAGTGGGAGGAAAGTAGAACTCGATGAAGTACTACCTCTCGAACGGGAAAGTGGTGCAGCTCAGGAAAATGTTCCTGTGATGCCCACACCAACTGAAGAGGAAACCAATGATGATGATCAAGGTACTTCGGATCAAGTTGCTACTGAACTTCGTAGGTCCACAAGGGCACGTTCCGCACCAGAGTGGTACGGCAACCCCGTCCTGGAAATCATGTTGTTAGACAACGGTGAACCTTCGAACTATGAAGAAGCGATGGCGGGCCCAAATTCCAACAAATGGCTTGAAGCCATGAAATCCGAGATAGAATCCATGTATGAAAACAAAGTATGGACTTTGACAGACTTTCCCGATGATCGGCGAGCGATAGAAAACAAATGGATCTTTAAGAAGAAGACAGACGCGGATGGTAATGTCACCATCTATAAAGCTCGACTTGTCGCTAAGGGTTATCGACAGGTTCAAGGGATTGACTACGACGAGACATTCTCTCCCGTAGCGAAGCTAAAGTCCGTCCGAATCATGTTAGCAATTGCCGCATACTATGATTATGAGATATGGCAGATGGACGTCAAAACAGCATTCCTTAACGGGCATCTTAAGGAAGAACTGTATATGATGCAGCCGGAAGGTTTTGTCGATCCTAAGAACGCTAACAAAGTATGCAAGCTCCAGCGATCCATTTATGGGCTGGTGCAAGCATCTCGGAGTTGGAATATTCGCTTTGATGAGATGATCAAA
>NW_021316271.1:0-1130 GCF_002162155.2 Triticum dicoccoides | reverse complement strand
CCCTCTGTTGTGCCCACGAGTTCCGCGACGTCGTCCTCGACCCCCTCACCGAACCACGCCCCGCCGGAAGCCCTGCAGCATCGCCTTTGAGGTCTTCTTCAACCTTTGTCCACTGGAGATGCCTCTCGCCGCCCCGCTCGCTCCGGTGCTTCCCCGAGCACGCCGAGGCCACCTCTGCATCCACCGTGAGCCCCTGCCCCTAACCCCCCTCCTCTACGCCTCGGTTGCGCCCCCTAGCCGCCATCTCCACCGAGCCCGAGCACTCTGCTCCGCCGGCGACGCCGTCGTGGCCACAGCCACGCGGGCTCGAAACCGAGCGCGTCACCGCGTTTGCCACACTCCCAGGAGGCCGTAGCCCCTCTCCACGCCCCTGTTGTGCATCCCAGCGCCGAACCCGAGCACGCCCGAGCTCCGGCCGCCGCGGCCGAGCTCCCCGTCGTCGCCTCCGGCCGCCCCAGGCCCGGCTGGCACCACCATCCGACGCGCGCTGGTCTGGGCTCTCGAACGAGCCCAACCACGCTGTGAACGGGGCCCCAAAGCCCATTCCCGCAGCCTCCGCCGCATCTGGTCATCGCCGGCGGCTAAACGCCGGTGGTTTAGCCCCGGTTGACCAGGGGTTTGACCTCCACTGACATGTGGGCCCAGGCGCCTGTCTAATTAGTGTTAGGTTTAGTTAGTGTTAATTAACTTAGCTAATTAGATGAGCCACTGACATGTGGGCCCGCCCTGCTAATTACCCTAGAATTAGGACTAACAAAAATTAGTTAGTCTAATGACACTGACCGGTGGGTCCCATGTGTCAGGTTTGACTCTAACCGGCCCTGTTGACCTGCTGACATCATAATGACGTAGTGCTGACACAGTAAAGGAATTTCTGGATTTAAAATAATACAGGAAATTCCAGAAAACAATTTAAACTTCTAAAAATCATAGAAATTCAACCATAACTCCAAATGAAATAAATTATATATGAAAAATTATCAGAAAAATTCAAGGAATCTGTTTATGGCATTTTCATGCATGTTAGAACAACTTATGGCTGCTGATTAGGCAAATTCATATAAATGGAATTTAAACTCTCACATATGGAGTTTGAATTTGAACCTAGGGTTCAAACCAACCCCATTTAA
>NW_021316270.1:0-1633 GCF_002162155.2 Triticum dicoccoides | reverse complement strand
TCGGATCTTAAGTAGAAGGTATACCCGACAGTTTCCTTAGGGTATCCTATGAAGACGCATTTTTCCGACTTGGGTTCGAGCTTTTCAGGTTGAAGTTTCTTGACATAAGCATCGCATCCCCAAACTTTTAGAAACGACAGCTTAGGTTTCTTCCCAAACCATAATTCATACGGTGTCGTCTCAACGGATTTAGACGGTGCCCTATTTAAAGTGAATGTAGCTGTCTCTAGAGCGTATCCCCAAAATGATAGCGGTAAATCAGTAAGAGACATCATAGACCGCACCATATCCAATAGAGTGCGATTACGATGTTCGGACACACCGTTTCGCTGAGGTGTTCCAGGCGGCGTGAGTTGTGAAACGATTCCACATTTCCTTAAGTGTGTGCCAAATTCGTGACTTAAATATTCTCCTCCATGATCTGATCGTAGGCACTTTATCTTTCGGTCACGTTGATTCTCCACCTCATTCTGAAATTCCTTGAACTTTTCAAAGGTCTCAGACTTGTGTTTCATTAAGTAGACATACCCATATCTACTTAAGTCATCAATGAGAGTGAGAACATAAAGATATCCTCCGCGAGCCTCAACGCTCATTGGACCGCACACATCGGTATGTATGATTTCCAATAAGTTGGTTGCTCGCTCCATTGTTCCGGAGAACGGAGTCTTGGTCATCTTGCCCATGAGGCATGGTTCGCACGTGTCAAACGATTCATAATCAAGAGACTCTAAAAGTCCATCGGCAATGAGCTTCTTCATGCGCTTGACACCAATGTGACCAAGGAGGCAGTGCCACAAGTATGTGGGACTATCGTTATCAACTTTACATCTTTTGGCATCTACACTATGAACATGTGTAATATTACGCTCGAGATTCATTAAGAATAAACCATTGACCATCGGAGCATGACCATAAAACATATCTCTCATATAAATCGAACAACCATTATTCTCAGACTTAAATGAGTAGCCATCTCGTATTAAACGAGATCCAGATACAATGTTCATGCTCAAACTTGGCACTAAATAACAATTATTAAGGTTCAAAACTAATCCCGTAGGTAAATGTAGAGGCAGCGTGCCGACGGCGATCACATCGACTCTGGAACCATTCCCGACGTGCATCGTCACCTCGTCCTTCGCTAGTCTCCGTTTATTCCGCAGCTCCTGCTGTGAGTTACAAATATGAGCAACGGCACCGGTATCAAATACCCAGGAGTTACTACGAGTACTGGTAAGGTACACATCAATTACATGTATATCAAATATACCTTTGGTTTTGCCGGCCTTCTTATCTGCTAAGTATTTGGGGCAGTTCCGCTTCCAGTGACCCTTCCCCTTGCAATAAAAGCACTCAGTCTCAGGCTTAGGTCCATTCTTTGACTTCTTCCCAGTAACTGGCTTACCAGGCGCGGCAACCTCCTTGCCGTCCTTCTTGAAGTTCTTCTTACCCTTGCCCTTCTTGAACTTAGTGGTCTTATTGACCATCAACACTTGATGTTCTTTCTTGATTTCAGCCTCTGCTGACTTCAGCATCGAGAACACTTCAGGAATGGTCTTTTCCATCCCCTGCATGTTGTAGTTCATCACAAAGCTCTTGTAGCTTGGTGGGAGCGACTGGAGGATTCTGT
>NW_021316269.1:0-822 GCF_002162155.2 Triticum dicoccoides | reverse complement strand
GCATGGTATCACCATTTCACCCACATAGCATGTGCAAGAAAGTATAGAGGGTTACGGCAAAAATTGGATGCACTTCGTGTACAAAACGGACAATCTCTTTCGAAGTATCAGTGTTTCATACGGAAACTTGTGTGTTACAAAGGGATTTCATTTTTTGAACTTATTTGAACTCCATATTTTTTCTGTGTTCAAAATGCACCATTCAAATCCACATCATCAATTTTCAACCCTTTCTGACTTCATTTGTTATTTTTCATGCATTTACTGATTATTTTGAGCTATAAGACCATGAAATTGAAGAGCATTTGAAATGAACTCTGAAAAGGTTGAAAGTTGGCATGGTATCACCATTTCACCCACATAGCATGTGCAAGAAAGTAGAGAGGGTTATGGCAAAAATTGGATGCACTTCGTGTACAAAACGGACAATCTCTTTCGAAGAATCAGGGTTTCATACGGAAACTTGGTTGTTACAAAGGGATTTCATTTTTTTGAACTTATTTGAACTCCATAGTTTTTTTGTGTTCAAAATGCACGATTCAAAGCCACATCATCAATTTTCGACCCTTTCTGACTTCATTTGTTATTTTTCATGCATTTACTGATTATTTTGAGCTATAAGACCATGAAATTGAAAAGCATTTGAAATGAACTCTGAAAAGGTTGAAAGTTGGCATGGTATCATCATTTCACCCACATAGCATGTGCAAGAAAGTAGAGAGGGTTACGGCAAAAATTGGATGCACTTCGTGTACAAAACGGACAATCTCTTTCGAAGTATCAGGGTTTCATACGGAAACTCGTCTGTTACAAAGGGATTTC
>NW_021316268.1:0-2006 GCF_002162155.2 Triticum dicoccoides | reverse complement strand
TGACTCGTCTATGATCGAGCTCTTGTATTCAAGCCCTCGAGGCCCCTGGCTTGTAATGTGATGCTTGTATGACTTATTTTTATTTGTAGAGTTGTGTTGTGATATCTTCCCGTGAGTCCCTGATCTTGATCGTATACGTTTGCGTGTATGATTAGTGTACGATTGAATCGGGGGCGTCACAAGTTGGTATCAGAGCTGACTGCCTGTAGGAATCCTCCTTCCACACTCCTTGGCCGAAGTCGAGTCTAGACATTACAAAACTTTTTACTAACATGGTTGTGTGTCTTACGGGCCCACGTCGCCATTTGGGTGGTATTAGGATCTTTTACTCCTCGATCTTTACTCTGGGACTGTGATCTCTCTTCTATTCGGGTTAAATGATTTTGCTAACTCTAACTCTAGGTTCTCGTAACTAATTCCTCCCGGAGAGCCCCTTATTACAGATGATCGCCTGCTGCACCAGAAGATTTTGAAGATACTCTTCGATGTTATCCCGAGAACTTGTGCTCATTGTGTTTGCAATTCCCTTCCACCATCAACCCCTATAGAAAACTACATGCACTTGCCATTCTTACATTAGTCCCCAGTTGCTCTTGATATTACAAGATACCCTGAAATACTCGCTGTTGTTCTGGGAATACTTTGTGCCTACTGCCTTACAGTTCTTTGCCGTCTGAATACCCCTACGGATAATTTCTCGCACTTATTGAGTATCCACCCAATCCCAGTTGTTCTTGTGTTCCTCAAAAGACTTTGAAATACTATTTGATCTTTCGAAAATCCTCAACAGCATGTGGTTCTTGGAATTCTTGCATACTTGCTTCCGGTTAATTCCATTGGTCTAACAATTTACTTTAAAAACCTTTGTGATTGTAATTTTGATCCTTTCGATTCAACATGTGTGTGAATACACACAATTATCAGTTGTTCCCTAGAATTCATCCTTCTAGTTCAGACGTCATTTTAAACATGAGCTGGATCTCGACCAATTAAATTTTGCCATCGATTGTACCACTAAGGCTATTCAACTTATCCATCCCTAATCAGAGCATTGCTTCTGATCCCTTGTCTTGGAATTGATAATTCCTTTGCATTTGAACTTTGAGTTAGTCAGTTGTTTCTATAAATTGATCTCCTTGCATTTCTTCTTCCTCTGGTTGAGTACCGATGCTCTCATCAGATCCCTTGTGCACCACCTCATCCTTTGTTGGATTTTATCCGACAGCGTCCTTCATACTCTATACGCTTGTGAGCCTTTCCTCGTTCACATAATGCCTTTGGTAAATTGTATCCTCTGCTTTCTCCAGCATGCTCTACTATCGAGCTTGTGTTATTTATTCCTGAAATTGTGGTATATGCTCCTAAGATGCCTCGATGGGTTGAACCTATGCCTTCCCCAAACCGTATGAACCCGAAAGTTTTCGCGAGTCATACTCTTCTGTTGTTTCGCCAGATAAAATTTCTACACTACAACCTGATCAAAAGATAGAAGTAAAATGAAAGGTTATGCATTGAAGACGTGGGAGTCGACCTTGAGCCTTTGCGTTCATGCCCATGGACCCGATGTGGAACTTATCATCGAAGCTTCTTGTAAATGATAATAATCCCCTTGTTATAAGTTCGTCCTGTATCTATGTTTGGTCCTTTGCAATCATGGTTCCGACCATATTTTCTCTTTAATACCATTTCTCGGACAAGTTGAAGTACTTGTCTTGTGTAGATCATTGCACCTGTCCAACCTTTACTTTGATCTACCATCGAGTATTACACTATGATATCTGGATAATGTCATGGAACTGCATAACTTCTTATGGGTTCTTCATTAACTGTTATTTCTCACCGATTCCAATTTTTCTGGGTTCTGGGTTATCGTCAACCGAGAACACCGATATGTGAACCAATTCCACATTTCGGTTCGATAACCCTAATTAATTTACGTTGCTTATGAGTTTAATAATCCTTCAAGTCATTCCTAGCCTAATCGGCTATACCATTATTGGGCTAAA
>NW_021316267.1:0-975 GCF_002162155.2 Triticum dicoccoides | reverse complement strand
AGGATAATTCCTTTTTTAATTTAGTAGCCCCAACACATTGAAGCCTATCGATCCTTCCTTTCAATATAGAAATCAACATAGAAGTACCTGGCCCAGATTGACCAACCGAAAAAGACTAAACCAAACCAAGAAAAGGACGCAGTCCTTCCTTTAGTTTGCTCATTCGCTTAATTAGTTACATCGAAGATCTAGACAGGAGGTCCTATGTTCAATTCCCACAATGTTGATTTATTTTGACCCAATTATTTTTTGCGGTCTCTATGAAAGCCCATAAAAGGCCCATCAACATAGAAGTACCTGGCCCAGATTGACCAAACGAAAAGGACTAAACCAAACCAAGAATACATATTCCCTTTAATAGTAGGATAATTCCTTTTTTAATTTAGTAGCCCCAACACATTGAAGCCTATGGATCCTTCCTTTCAATATAGAAATCGACATAGAAGTACCTGGCCCAGATTGACCAAACGAAAAGGACTAACCAAACCAAGAAAAGGACGCAATCCTTCCTTTAGTTTGATCATTCGCTTAATTAGTTACATCGAAGATCTAGACAGAAGGTCATGTGTTCAATTCCCACAATGTTGATTTATTTTGACCCAATTATTTTTCGCGGTCTCTATCAAAGCCCATAAAAGGCCCATCAACATAGAAGTACCTGGCCCAAATTGACCGAACGAAAAGGACTAAACCAAACCAAGAATACCTATTCCCTTTAATAGTAGGATAATTCCTTTTTTAATTTAGTAGCCCCAACACATTGAAGCCTATGGATCCTTCCTTTCAATATAGAAATCAACATAGAAGTACCTGGCCTAGATTAACCAAACGAAAAGGACTAAACCAAACACAGAAAAGAACACAATCCTTCCTTTAGTTTGCTCATTCGCTTAATTAGTTACATCGAAGATCTAGACAGAAGGTCCTGTGTTCAATTCCCACAATGTTGATTTATTTTGACCCAATTATTTTTCG
>NW_021316266.1:0-876 GCF_002162155.2 Triticum dicoccoides | reverse complement strand
CGTTTCGTGGACTATTACTCACTTTTTTGGGTCCCCGGAGTGATTTCCACGATTAACGAACCCCTGGGTGCGCTTACGGGTTGGTTATCAACACTCGCGGTTTTTGTCGATTCTGACCCGTGTCGTGGACTGTTACTCACCGTTTTGGGGCCCCAAAGCGATTTCCATGGTTGTTGAACCCCAAGGTGCGCTTAAGTGTAGGTCATCAACAATCACAGTTTGGGCCGATTCTGTCCCGTTTCTTGGACTATTACTTAGTTATGGGGGTCCCGAAATGACCCCGGGTTGTGTTTACGTGTCGGTCAGCAACACTCACAATTTTGGCGAATTCTAACGTGTTTTGTGGACTATTACTCACTGTTTTTAGGTCCCGAAGTGATTTCCATAGTTGTTGAACCCCAAGGCGCGCTTACGTGTCGGTCATCAATGCTCATAGTTTTGGCTGATTCTGGCCCGTATCATGGACTATTACTCTCTTTTTTGGGCCCCGGAGTGATTTCCATGATTAACGAACCACGGGGTGCATTTACGTGTCGGTCATCCACACTCACAGTTTTGGCCGATTCTGGCCCGTTTCTTGGACTATTACTTTGATTTTGGGTCTCGGCGTGATTTCCATGATTGACGAACACCGGGGTGCATTTATGTGTCGCTCATCAACACTCGCAGTTTTGGCCGATTCTGGCCCGTTTCGTGGAGTATTACGCACTGTTTTGGGGTATCGAAGTGATTTCAACGATTCACGAACCGCGGGGTGCGTTTACGTTTCGGTCATCAACACTTACACTTTTGTCCGATTCTTGCCTTTTTTGTATACTATTACTCACTGTTTTGGGGTCCCGGAGTGATTTCCACGATTAACGAACCCCGGCGTGC
>NW_021316265.1:0-1296 GCF_002162155.2 Triticum dicoccoides | reverse complement strand
GTTTTGGCCGATTCTGGCCCGTTTCTTGGACTATTACTCTGATTTTGGGTCTCGGCGTGATTTCCATGATTGACGAACACCGGGGTGCATTTATGTGTCGCTCATCAACACTCGCAGTTTTGGCCGATTCTGGCCCGTTTCGTGGAGTATTACGCACTGTTTTGGGGTATGGAAGTGATTTCAACGATTAACGAACCGCGGGGTGCGTTTACGTTTCGGTCATCAACACTTACACTTTTGTCCGATTCTTGCCTTTTTTGTATACTATTGCTCACTGTTTTGGGGTCCCGGAGTGATTTCCACGATTAACGAACCCCGGCGTGCGTTTACGTGTCGGTCATCAACACTCACAGTTTTGGCCGATTCTGGCCCGTTTCGTGGACTATTACTCACTTTTTTGGGTCCCCGGAGTGATTTCCAGGATTAACGAACCCCTGGGTGCGCTTACGGGTTGGTTATCAACACTCACGGTTTTTGTCGATTCTGACCCGTGTCGTGGACTGTTACTCACCGTTTTGGGGCCCCAAAGCGATTTCCATGGTTGTTGAACCCCAAGGTGCGCTTAAGTGTAGGTCATCAACAATCACAGTTTGGGCCGACTCTGGCCCGTTTCTTGGACTATTACTTAGTTATGGGGGTCCCGAAATGACCCCGGGTTGTGTTTACGTGTCGGTCAGCAACACTCACAATTTTGGCGAATTCTAACGTGTTTTGTGGACTATTACTCACTGTTTTCAGGTCCCGAAGTGATTTCCATAGTTGTTGAACCCCAAGGCGCGCTTACGTGTCGGTCATCAATGCTCATAGTTTTGGCTGATTCTGGCCCGTATCATGGACTATTACTCTCTTTTTTGGGCCCCCGGAGTGATTTCCATGATTAACGAACCACGGGGTGCATTTACGTGTCGGTCATCCACACTCACAGTTTTGGCCGATTCTGGCCCGTTTCTTGGACTATTACTCTGATTTTGGGTCTCGGCGTGATTTCCATGATTGACGAACACCGGGGTGCATTTATGTGTCGCTCATCAACACTCGCAGTTTTGGCCGATTCTGGCCCGTTTCGTGGAGTATTACGCACTGTTTTGGGGTATCGAAGTGATTTCAACGATTAACGAACCGCGGGGTGCGTTTACGTTTCGGTCATCAACACTTACACTTTTGTCCGATTCTTGCCTTTTTTGTATACTATTACTCACTGTTTTGGGGTCCCGGAGTGATTTCCACGATTAACGAACCCCGGCGTGCGTTTACGTGTCGGTCATCAACACTCACAGTTTTGGCCGATTCTGGCCC
>NW_021316264.1:0-854 GCF_002162155.2 Triticum dicoccoides | reverse complement strand
TACTTGGAGCTATACTAAAAGTTGCTCCATTATACGTATCCGGTATTTCTACTCAGAGCTATCCGGATAGGTGTTAAGCTTGCATCGACATAACTCTTTACGTCGAACTCTTTATCACCTCCATAATCGAGAAAATTCCTTAGTCCACTAGTTACTAAGGATAACTTTGACCGCTGTCCTGTGATCCATTCTTGGATCACTCTTGTACCCCTTGACTGACTCATGGCAAGGCACACTACAGGTGCGGTACACAGCATAGCATACTGTAGAGAGCCTATGATAAAAGCATAGGGGACGACCTTCGTCCTTTCTCTCTATTCTGCCGTGGTCGAGATTTTAAGTCTTAACTTCATACCTTACATCTCAGGCAAGAATTCCTTCTTTGACTGATCCATCTTGAACACCTTCAAGATCATGTCAAGGTAGCTCATTTGAAAGTATTATTAAGCATTTTGATCTATCTTATAGATCTTGATGCTTATTGTTCAAGTAGCCTAATCCAGGTTTTCCATTGAAAAACAGTTTTCAAATAACCCTATATGCTTTCTAGAAATTCTACATCATTTCTGATCATCAATATGTCAACAACATATACTCATCAGAAATTCTATAGTGCTCCCACTCACTTCTTTGGAAATACAAGTTTCTCATAAACTTTGTATAAACCCAAAATCTTTGATCATCTTATCAAAGCGCACATTCCAACTCCGAGATGCTTACTCCAGTCCATGGAAGGATCGCTGGAGCTAGCATACCTTTTAGCATCCTTAGGATCGACAAAAACTTTCTGATTTGTATCACATACAACCTTTCCATACGAAGACTGGTAAGGAAACTCGTTTTGTCATCCATCT
>NW_021316263.1:0-1807 GCF_002162155.2 Triticum dicoccoides | reverse complement strand
CAAGGCTTCATGCACCCATTATGGTGGCTTCAAAGTCCTGAAATCATCACTTGTAACTCCGTTCTTGTTCCCCTTGCGCATGCCATCATCTCCATGCTTGTTCTTGCTCCAATGTTCATCCTTCTCCAAGCTAGGCCCTTCATTTGTAAGCAAAACAAATGTATCCAATTTAGGCAGCATCATATTCTCATGAACATTAGAATCATTACCAAGAAACGAAAGTACCTGGTAATTTAGTTGGCGTGCACGAGCTCTAGTAATTGGTCCAGTATGTATAGCAGCAGGGGCTGTGGGTGTAACAATTGTATTGATGTCCTCATCACCATCTACCACCACCGCTTATCGCCACCGCTCCGAATCCTTATCCATATACCACCACCAATCCGTGTCCATATACCACCACCGATCCATATCCATATACTACCACCGCTACCACCACCGCTGCCATATACCACCACCATATATCCACCACCAATCCGAGTTCCTTGCATATTAGGTTTGTTTTCGGGATCCATCTAATTTCCGATTCGTGTTTCCTTGTCTGAGTAGGTTTCGGATTCCAGCAATCTTTTGCCGTCCGTAGAAGAGGTTGGTTTCCAAAAAAAATAATTTGGAAACCACCCTCCGTTTAGGCCCAAAATTTTCGGAAAACGCACTTGACAAAAAAATTTCTGGCTATCCTATTTTTAGGTGTTTCTAAGCGTATTGAGACAGTCGCCGTTATAGAAAGTTTTTTTGACCCGTTTCCTGTTTTTGGGTCCGGGCAGTCAAAACAAAAAATTTGGTCACAAAAATTTCGTGCCCATCCTGTCAGTTTGACCCCGGAAGAGTTTTGAGACACTCGCCATTATAGTGATTTTTCGCAAAAAAAAAGAGCGAAAAAAAATCAAGAGTGTGCTTTTCCCTTGTTTACGTGCAGCGCCGTGATTTTGTTAGTGTTCTAGGCTCGCGTCTCTAGCACGGTCTAGCCTAGGACCAGCACAGTACCGTCGTTGAGCATTTATTCAACTTTGCATCTCTGAATTGATTATTGCTGACCCTTTTTGCTACCATATTATAAGCCTTCCCATCTCCACATACATCTACGTCGTGCGTTTGACTTTCCCTGGTAATCGCTCTATCCAAGCTTTGAGAAGTTTTGACTACAACGGTTGCCGATCACCACCTGCTGCTGGGTAAGAACTGGTAAGAATTTGAGGTTTGCTTGACGGGTTTGTGATACACCACCACAACTTCTTAGTAGTCTGTAGGATCATATTCTTGTGTGTTTCTATTGCTGCTAACCATGCCAGGATCACAAGCCGACGAGATTGACTGGGAGAACTTATCGAACAAGGAGCTTCATGATAAGTTTCAGCAAATGATGACTGAACAGGTGCAAGATGTGCTAAACAATTTTGAAGAGGCCACGGAGAAGATTACTGGCCTTGAGAAGACGTTTGAAACAAAGCTCGATAACAGATTTAATGAACTGCTTGCGCGTCTTCCACCACCGGCTGCACCTGTCGCACCTCTGCAACAACAACAACTACGCCCCCTTCTGAATCAGTATGGACGAGCACAGCGTGTTCCTATTGAGCCAGGACAAAATTCTGGTGCCGCTGCTACTGCTGTTGGTGCTTCTTTGGCTCCTGCTTGATGAGGACATCAATACAATTGTTACACCCACAGGCCCTGCTGCTATACATACTGGACCAATTACTAGAGCTCGCGCACGCCAACTAAATTACCAGGTACTTTCGTTTCTTGGTAATGATTCTAATGTTCATGAGAATATGATGCTGCCTAAATTGGATACATTTGTTTT
>NW_021316262.1:0-2100 GCF_002162155.2 Triticum dicoccoides | reverse complement strand
GAGTTAGTCAAGTAGAGGCATATTAGTGACACTCTGTTTGTCTATGTATTCACACATGTATTATGTTTACGGTTAATACAATTCTAGCATGAATAATAAACATTTATCATGATATAAGGAAATAAATAATAACTTTGTTATTGCCTCTAGGGCATATTTCCTTCAGTCTCCCACTTGCACTAGAGTCAATAATCTAGTTCACATCGCCATGTGATTCAACACTAATAGTTCACATCACCATGTGACCTATACCCAAAGGGTTTACTAGAGTCAGTAATCTAGTTCACATCGTTTATGTGATTAACACCCAAAGAGTACTAAGGTGTGATCATGTTTTGCTTGTGAGATAATTGTAGTCAACGGGTCTGTCACATACAGATCCGTAAGTATTTTGCGAATTCTATGTCTACAATGCTCTGCATGGAGCTACTCTAGCTAATTGCTCCCACTTTCAATATGTATCTAGATCGAGACTTAGAGTCATCCAGATCTGTGTCAAAACTTGTATCAACGTAACTATTTACGACGAACCTTTTGTCACCTCCATAATTGAGAAATATTTCCTTATTCCACTAAGGATAATTTTGACTGATGTCCAGTGATCTACTCTTAGATCACTATTGTACTCCCTTGCTTAACACAGTGTAGGGTATACAATAGATCTGGTACACAGCATGGCATACTTTATAGAACCTATGGCTGAGGCATAGGGAATGACTTTCATTCTCTTTCTATCTTCTGCCGTGGTCGGGCTTTGAGTCTTACTCAATTTCACACCTTGTAACACAGCCAAGAACTCTTTCTTTGACTGTTCCATTTTTGAACTACTTCAAAATATTGTCAAGGTATGTACTCATTGAAAAAACTTATCAAGCGTCTTGATCTATATCTATAGATCTTGATGCTTAATATGTAAGCAGCTTCACCGAGGTCTTTCTTTGAAAAACTTCTTTTAAAACACTCCTTTATGCTTTGCAGAATAATTCTACATTATTTCCGATCAACAATATGTCATTCACATATACTTATCAGAAATGTTGTAGTGCTCCCACTCACTTTTTTGTAAATACAGGCTTCACCGCAAGTCTGTATAAAACTATATGCTTTGATCATCTCATCAAAGCGCATATTCCAACTCCAAGATGCTTGCACCAGTCCATAGATGGATCACTGGAGCTTGCACATTTTGTTAGCACCTTTAGGATTGACAAAACCTTCTGGTTGTATCATAGACAACTCTTCTTTAATAAATCCATTAAGGAATGCAGTTTTGTTTATCCATTTGCCGGATTTCATAAAATGCGGCAATTGCTAACATGATTCGGATAGACTTAAGCATAGATACGAGTGAGAAACTCTCATCGTAGTCAACACCTTGAACTTGTCAAAAACCTTTTTGCGACAATTCTAGCTTTGTAGATAGTAACACTACTATCAGCATCCGTCTTCCTCTTAAAGATCCATTTAATCTCAATGGCTCGCCGATCATTGGGCAAGTCAATCAAAGTCCATACTTTGTTCTCATACATGGATCTTATCTCAGATTTCATGGCCTCAAGCCATTTCGCGGAATCTGGGCTCATCATCGCTTCCTCATAGTTCGTAGGCTCGTCATGGTCAAGTAACATGACCTCCAGAACTGGATTACCGTACCACTCTGGTGCGGATCTCACTCTGGTTTACCTACGAGGTTCGGTAGTAACTTGATCTGAAGTTACATGATCATCATCATTAGCTTCCTCACTAATCGGTCTAGTAGTCACAGGAACAGATTTCTGTAATGAACTACTTTCCAATAAGGGAGCATGTACAGTTACCTCATCAAGTTCTACTTTCGTCCCACTCACTTCTTTCGAGAGAAACTCCTTCTCTAGAAAGGATCTATTCTCAGCAATGAATAACTTGCCTTCGGATCTGTGATAGAAGGTGTACCCAACAGTCTCCTTTGGGTATCCTATGAAGACATATTTCTCCGATTTGGGTTTGAGCTTATCAGGATGAAACATTTTCATATAAGCATCGCCGGCCACCACGCCCTCGCTGGTGACCGCGCCGCCCCACCGGACGCCGACCCCGCCACTTCGTCCTCGCCACCAGCCG
>NW_021316261.1:0-1174 GCF_002162155.2 Triticum dicoccoides | reverse complement strand
GGGGGGGGGGTTGGGGGTTTTGGGGGGTTAATTTAGGTGTTTCATATATTGTGTTAGCTAGCTATAATTAATAGAGAGAAGTGTCCTCTCTTATGTCCGTGCTTGGTCGACGCTACGTACTATACATACGTATAGAGAGGACTAGACACGCTAGTTAGCTAGTAAGCAAACGAAGGAAACAGAAGATCGTCATGAACATATATGCATACAGAGAGAAGTGATATCGACCACCTCTCCTTCTCCGAGAGATTGGTCGAACAACAAGTTCTCGTATATCTATCTGACACTACTGACTACATATATACAATAATTATCTCTTACAAATATAATCATACAGACTCATGGTCCACATAGTATTCTTCGTCTTCAGCGATCACTTGGTCAAGAAAGAATGCCGCCAATTCCTCTTGAATTGCTCGCATGCGAGCTGGTGTTAGGAGTTCATCCCGCTTTTGAAACATCTAATTTGAAGAAGGGGGTAAATACATATATATATGAATGAATGAAACTCAATACAAATGATGGTAATAAAATAAAATTGTGAATGTTGTTATTTACGTACTTCATATTGTTCGTCAGAGTACCCGCTCCGCTCACAGGTCGTGTGGCGGATGGACTCACAGACGTAGTATCCACAAAAATCATTCCCTTTTTCCTGCCACAACCACTTTACAAGAAATAGAGGTCAATCAAACTGATAAGCAAGAATGCTAAATGGTATTGATGAAACTAGCGCTTGAATCACTAGGAGATGTGCGGAACATGCTACTATAGTACTTACTTTCGGGTGTCTAAATTCCAGCTCCTTCGGTAGTCCCGGAACATTTCTGGTGAATTTTCTCCAAACCCTGCCGGACAAAGAAAACAATTACTTGATATCAGGAAATGAACAAAGTTGCTGATATGGTGGATAATGATCGATTTAACTTACTTCTTGAGGATTTCAGTCATGTCCGCATACTCCTGGGGATCTTTTCGTTTAGAGTCCAAGACGGTTACTACCCCCTACTCAAGCCTAATCTCGGGCGGTGTCCATAGTTTCTACAAATATTTACAACATGGCAATTATTATTCAAACATGACAGATGGATATAATAGTGCCAAACATAGAACTAGCTACCTAATCATAGTAAGGAATCATATATATTAATTAGTGGCCTCGACCCCCCCCCCC
>NW_021316260.1:0-1174 GCF_002162155.2 Triticum dicoccoides | reverse complement strand
GGGGGGGGGGTTGGGGGTTTTGGGGGGTTAATTTAGGTGTTTCATATATTGTGTTAGCTAGCTATAATTAATAGAGAGAAGTGTCCTCTCTTATGTCCGTGCTTGGTCGACGCTACGTACTATACATACGTATAGAGAGGACTAGACACGCTAGTTAGCTAGTAAGCAAACGAAGGAAACAGAAGATCGTCATGAACATATATGCATACAGAGAGAAGTGATATCGACCACCTCTCCTTCTCCGAGAGATTGGTCGAACAACAAGTTCTCGTATATCTATCTGACACTACTGACTACATATATACAATAATTATCTCTTACAAATATAATCATACAGACTCATGGTCCACATAGTATTCTTCGTCTTCAGCGATCACTTGGTCAAGAAAGAATGCCGCCAATTCCTCTTGAATTGCTCGCATGCGAGCTGGTGTTAGGAGTTCATCCCGCTTTTGAAACATCTAATTTGAAGAAGGGGGTCAATACATATATATATGAATGAATGAAACTCAATACAAATGATGGTAATAAAATAAAATTGTGAATGTTGTTATTTACGTACTTCATATTGTTCGTCAGAGTACCCGCTCCGCTCACAGGTCGTGTGGCGGATGGACTCACAGACGTAGTATCCACAAAAATCATTCCCTTTTTCCTGCCACAACCACTTTACAAGAAATAGAGGTCAATCAAACTGATAAGCAAGAATGCTAAATGGTATTGATGAAACTAGCGCTTGAATCACTAGGAGATGCGCGGAACATGCTACTATAGTACTTACTTTCGGGTGTCTAAATTCCAGCTCCTTCGGTAGTCCCGGAACATTTCTGGTGAATTTTCTCCAAACCCTGCCGGACAAAGAAAACAATTACTTGATATCAGGAAATGAACAAAGTTGCTGATATGGTGGATAATGATCGATTTAACTTACTTCTTGAGGATTTCAGTCATGTCCGCATACTCCTGGGGATCTTTTCGTTTAGAGTCCAAGACGGTTACTACCCCCTACTCAAGCCTAATCTCGGGCGGTGTCCATAGTTTCTACAAATATTTACAACATGGCAATTATTATTCAAACATGACAGATGGATATAATAGTGCCAAACATAGAACTAGCTACCTAATCATAGTAAGGAATCATATATATTAATTAGTGGCCTCGACCCCCCCCCCC
>NW_021316259.1:0-1268 GCF_002162155.2 Triticum dicoccoides | reverse complement strand
TTCATGTTGATCGTATCTACTATACGACTCATGCTCGACCTTTCGGTCTCCGTGTTCCGAGGCCATGTCTGCACATGCTAGGCTCGTCAAGTTAACCCTAAGTGTTTTCGCTGTGTAAAACTGTCTTACACCCGTTGTATGTGAACGTAAGAATCCATCACACCCGATCATCACGTGGTGCTTAGAAGCGACGAACTGTAGCAACGGTGCACAGTTAGGGGAGAACACTTCTTAAAATTTTGTAAGGGATCATCTTATTTACTACCGTCGTCCTAAGCAAACAAGATGCATAAACATGATAAACATCACATGCAATCAAATAGTGACATGATATGGCCAATATCATTTTGCTCCTTTTGATCTTCATCTTCGGGGCTCCATGATCATCATCGTCACCGGCACGACACCATGATCTCCATCATCATGATCTCCATCATCGTGTCTTCATGAAGTTGTCACGCCAACGACTACTTCTACTTCTATGACTAACGCGTTTAGCAATAAAGTAAAGTAAGTTACATGGCGTTCTTCAATGACACGCAGGTCATACAAAAATAAAGACAACTCCTATGGCTCCTGCCGGTTGTCATACTCATCGACATGCAAGTCGTGAATCCTATTACAAGAACATGATCAATCTCATACATCACATATCATTCATCACATTCTTCTTGGCCATATCACATCACATAGCATACCCTGCAAAAACAAGTTAGACGTCCTCTAATTGTTGTTTGCATGTTTTACGTGGCTGCTATGGGTTTCTAGCAAGAACGTTTCTTACCTACGCAAAACCACAACGTGATATGCCAATTGCTATTTTACCTTCATAAGGACCCTTTTCATCGAATCCGTTCCGACTAAAGTGGGAGAGACTGGCACCCGCTAGCCACCTTATGCACCAAGTGCATGTCAATCGGTGGAACCTGTCTCACGTAAGAGTACGTGTAAGGTCGGTCCGGGCCGCTTCATCCCACAATACCGTCGAAACAAGATTGGACTAGTAACGGTAAGCATATTGAACAACATCAACGCCCACAACTACTTTGTGTTCTACTCGTGCAAAGAATCTACGCAATAGACCTAGCTCATGATGCCACTGTTGGGGAACGTAGCAGAAATTCAAAATTTTCCTACGCGTCACCAAGATCTATCTATGGAGAGACCAGCAACGAGTAGAAAGAGAGTGCATCTACATACCCTTGTAGATCGCTAAGCGGAAGCGTTCAAGTGAACGGGGTTGATGGAGTCGTACTCGTCGTGATTCA
>NW_021316258.1:0-1082 GCF_002162155.2 Triticum dicoccoides | reverse complement strand
GTGTCGGTCAACAGCAAGTGGGTCCGGGCTGTAGCACTGGGCTAGCAGGACTCCGGTAAACCGGGCTGTAGCGGGCTAACAGGACTCCGGTACTCAAAGCGTGACATTTCCCCGAAGGGACAGACACAGGAACGAAGAAGGACACATGCCGGCCAGCCTAAGTGTTCCAGAGCAGTAGCAAGCTACCATGGCTCAGCGGTAACACTAGGAGACATTTCCCGGTAAGAGAGGCTACTAAAGATAAACAACTAGATAGTCAGATCCCACACATACCAAGCATTTCAATCATACACACAATATGCTCGATATGTGCAAATACAACGAAGCATCACAACATGACTGTACGACACAAGTACTTTATTTAAGGCTCAGTGAGCCATACATAACATACACAAAGTTACGGGTCTCACGACCCCACATACAAGTCATGCAGTCATACAAACCAGCAGCGGAAATAACTTGTCTGAGTACAGACAACTAGTAAAATAAAAGAGGCTTGGACAGCCTACTATACTACGTGGTCCATCACAAGCTCAGGGTCACCACCTAGGTCTTTAGCCTACTCGTTGATGTCAACGTCTACATAGAACCCATCAGAAGGGGTTGCAGCGTCTTCTGTAAAAAATGTAGATTATAGCAACATGAGTACAAAGGTACTCAGCAAGACTTACATCAGATCCTACATACATGCATAGTATCAAGAAGGGTTGGTGGAGTTATTGCAGCAAGCTAGCTATGACTCTTGGCTAGACTATCCTACGATACTCCAACTTGAAATAGTTTTGCGCACACGAGTCCACTACTCACCACTTCAATACACTACCGAGGATTCACCTCCGTCTTCCTACGGAAGAGCCATCCTCGGCACTCACACTTATCTTGAGGCTTTTATCAGTATCCATTTACTTGTCTATGAACTGTATAGGCAACCAAGTAGTCCTTTACCGCGGACGCGGCTATTCGAATAGATTATGATAACCCTGCAGGGGTGTACTTCTTCATACATGTTTCCACCACTTAGCGTCTGCACACGACATGTGCTCGGCAGACTTCAAGCGAAAGCCGACGTGGGTGTAGACCAC
>NW_021316257.1:0-1309 GCF_002162155.2 Triticum dicoccoides | reverse complement strand
TGAAACTTATCATGAAGCTCCTTGTTCGATAAGTTCTCCCAGTCAATCTCGTCGGCTTGTGATCCTGGCATGGTTAGCAGCAATAGAAACACACAAGAATATGATCCTACAGACTACTAAGAAGTGGTGGTGGTGTATCACAAATCCGTCAAGCAAATCTCAAATTCTTACCAGTTCTTACCCAGCAGCAGGCGGTGATCGGCAACCGTTGTAGTCAAAACTCTCAAAGCTTGGATAGAGCGATTACCAGGGAGAGTCAAACGCACGACGTAGATGTATGTGGAGCTGGGAAGGCTTATAATATGGTAGCAAAAAGGGTCAGCAATAATCAATTCAGAGATGCAAAGTTGAATAAACGCTCAACGACGGTACTGTGCTGGTCCTAGGCTAGACTGTGCTAGAGACACGAGCCTAGAACACCAACAAAATCACGGCGCGGCACGTAAACAAGGGAAAAGCACACTCTGAAAATTTTTTTTTCGCTCTTTTTTTTTTGCGAAAAATCACTATAATGGCGAGTGTCTCAAAACTCTTCCTAGGTCAAACTGACAGGATGGGCACGAAATTTTTTTGTTCGAATTTTTTTTTTCGACTGCCCGGACCCAAAAACTGGAAACGGGTCAAAAAAAACTTCCTATAATGGCACCTGTCTCAAAACACTCAGAAACACCTAAAAATAGGATAGCCAGAAATTTTTTCGAAAAATGCGTTTTCGAAAAATTTTGGGCCTAAACGGAGCGTGGCTACCCGACTCTTTTTTTTTGGGCCTAAACGGACCCAAAAATAGAGGCAAAGGTGTCCCGTCTTTCGATGAGATGATGGATATCGCTTTGGTGAAAGTCGACTTTGACGATCCGACTACGAACGTGCGAGGACGTCGCGCCTTAGCAATCGCTAAACCAACTCCGAGAGGTTATTGACCACGCCGGAGCACGATCAACCTGACCACGAGGGTCTGTTTCCTGCGAGCAAACGAAGAACAAGCAAGAAACTGAGATTGCAATCTAGATATTGTGAATATAAGATGAAAGCTTTATTGATCAAGGTGGGGTTCTGTGACGCCTTTGTCTGGTCGTTGAACACAAACGAAGTACGCGAAGTTGCAGCTATGGCGAACTTTTAATCTAAACAAAACCCAAAGTCTAAACGATGCCCTAAGGGCTGTATATATGGAGGAAGAGGGGGGAATTTCGTGGCCCTTGGTGGAGGGGTCCGAAATCAACCCTATCTCTTGTTTCCCCACACATACGGACTCTAAAAATAGCCTAAACTTATGTATTTCGAAATTACATGGGCCTGGCCCAATAAT
>NW_021316256.1:0-1216 GCF_002162155.2 Triticum dicoccoides | reverse complement strand
AGGTTAAACTTGACGAGCCTAGCATATGCAGATATGGCCTCGGAACACGGAGACCGAAAGGTCGAGCGTGAATCATATAGTAGATATGATCAACATAATGATGTTCACCGATGAAACTACTCCATCTCACGTGATGATCGGACATGGTTTAGTTGATTTGGATCACGTGGTCACTTAGAGGATTAGAGGGATGTCTATCTAAGTGGGAGTTCTTTAGTAATATGATTAATCGAACTTAAAATTTATCATGAACTTAGTCCCTGATAGTATCTTGCTTGTTTATGTTGATTGTAGATAGATGGCTCGTGCTGTTGTTCCGTTGAATTTTAATGCGTTCCTTGAGAAAGCAAAGTTGAAAGATGATGGTAGCAATTACACGGACTGGGTCCGTAACTTGAGGATTATCCTCATTGCTGCACAGAAGAATTACGTCCTGGAAGCACCGCTGGGTGCCAGGCCTGCTGCTGGAGCAACACCAGATGTTGTGAACATCTGGCAGAGCAAAGCTGATGACTACTCGATAGTTCAGTGTGCCATGCTTTACGGCTTAGAATCGGGACTTCAACGATGTTTTGAACGTCATGGAGCATATGAGATGTTCCAGGAGTTGAAGTTAATATTTCAAGCAAATGCCCGAATTGAGAGATATGAAGTCTCCAATAAGTTCTATAGCTGCAAGATGGACGAGAACAGTTCTGTCAGTGAGCATATACTCAAAATGTCTGGGTATAATAATCACTTGATTCAATTGGGAGTTAATCTTCCGGATGATTGCGTCATTGACAGAATTCTCCAATCACTGCCACCAAGCTACAAGAGCTTCGTGATGAACTATAATATGCAAGGGATGAACAAGACTATTCCCGAGCTCTTCGCAATGCTGAAAGCTGCGGAGGTAGAAATCAAAAAGGAGCATCAAGTGTTGATGGTTAACAAAACCACTAGTTTCAAGAAAAAGGGCAAAGGAAAGAAGAAAGGGAACTTCAAGAAGAACAGCAAGCCAGTTGCTGCTCAAGAGAAGAAACCCAAGTCTGGACCTAAGCCTGAAACTGAGTGCTTCTACTGCAAGCAGACTGGTCACTGGAAGCGGAACTGCCCCAAGTATTTGGCGGATAAGAAGGATGGCAAGTTGAACAAAGGTATATGTGATATACATGTTATTGATGTGTACCTTACTAATGCTCGCAGTAGCACCTGGGTATTTGATACTGGTTCT
>NW_021316255.1:0-945 GCF_002162155.2 Triticum dicoccoides | reverse complement strand
ATCATCGTCACTGGCATGACACCATGATCTCCATCATCATGATCTCCATCATCGTGTCTTCATGAAGTTGCCTCGCCAACTATTACTTCTACTACTATGGCTAACGGTTAGCAATAAAGTAAAGTAATTACATGACGTTTAAGTTGACACGCAGGTCACAAATAAATAAAGACAACTCCTATGGCTCCTGCCGGTTGTCATACTCATCGACATGCAAGTCGTGATTCCTATTACAGGAACATGATCAATCTCATACATCACATATATCATTCATCACATCCTTTTTGGCCATATCACATCACATAGCATACCCTGCAAAAACAAGTTAGACGTCCTCTAATTGTTGTTTGCATGTTTTACGTGGCTGCTATGGGTTTCTAGCAAGAACGTTTCTTACCTACGCATGAACCACAACGTGATATGCCAATTGCTATTTACCCTTCATAAGGACCCTTTTCATCGAATCCGGGCCGCTTATGCATGTTTGTCGCCAGACACCCGCCAGCCACCTTATGCAACTAGTGCATGTTTGTCGGTGGAACCGGTCTCACGTAAGCGTACGTGTAAGGTTGGTCCGGGCCGCTTCATCCCACGATGCCGCCGAATCAAGATAAGACTAGTAACGGCAAGCATATTGAACAATATCGACGCCCACAACTACTTTGTGTTCTACTCGTGCAAAGAATCTACGCAATAGACCTAGCTCATGATGCCACTGTTGGGGAACGTAGCAGAAATTCAAAATTTTCCTACGTGTCACCAAGATCTATCTATGGAGAAACCAGCAACGAGGGGAAGGAGAGTGCATCTACATACCCTTGTAGATCGCTAAGCGGAAGCGTTCAAGTGAACGGGGTTGATGGAGTCGTACTCGTCGTGATTCAGATCACCGATGATCCTAGTGCCGAACGGACGGCACCTCCGCGTTCAACACACGTACAGCTC
>NW_021316254.1:0-1358 GCF_002162155.2 Triticum dicoccoides | reverse complement strand
TAAAATCAGCATCATGCACATATTGATCTTTGATGGTCTCCAAACCAAATATTTTGAAGTCAAGTTGTGAAAGCATAGTATAGCGACGAGACAATGCATCAGCAATAACATTTTCTTTTCCCTTCTTGTGTTTAATGACATAAGGGAAAGTCTCAATGAATTCAACCCATTTAGCATGTCTACGATTCAGTTTAGCTTGACTTTTAATATGTTTCAAAGATTCATGATCAGAATGTATAACAAATTCTTTGGGCCATAAATAATGTTGCCATGTTTCTAAAGTCCGGACAAGAGCATATAATTCTTTATCATAAGTAGAATAATTCAGACTAGGCCCACTCAATTTTTCAGAAAAGTATGCAACAGGTTTGCCATCTTGTAATAACACACCTCCTAATCCAATTCCACTAGCATCACATTCAAGCTCAAAAGTCTTATTAAAATCAGGAAGTTGGAGTAAAGGAGCATGTGTCAACTAATCTTTCAATACCGTGAAGGCTTCTTCCTGTGCGGTACCCCAAAGAAAAGGCACATCTTTCTTTGTAAGCTCATTGAGAGGTGCAGCAATGGTGCTGAAATCTCTCACAAAACGCCTATAGAATCCAGCGAGGCCAAGAAAACTCCTCACGTGTGTGACCGTTTTGGGCTGCGGCCAACTCTCAATAGCTTCAATCTTGGCTTTATCAACTTCAATTCCCTGTGGAGTAACAACATAGCCAAGAAAAGATACTGGGTCGGTGCAAAAGGTGCACTTCCCAAGGTTACCAAACAAACGTGCATCACGTAGAGCAATAAAAACAGCGCGTAAATGTTCCAAATGTTCTTCCAAAGATCTGCTATAAATCAATATGTCATCAAAGTAAACTACCACAAATCGTCCAATGAAAGCACGTAAAACTTCGTTCATTAATCTCATGAAAGTACTAGGTGCATTAGTTAACCCAAAAGGCATGACTAACCACTCATATAATCCAAACTTAGTTTTAAATGTTGTTTTCCATTCATCTCCCAATTTCATACGAATTTGATGGTAGCCACTACGCAAATCAACTTTGGAGAATAGTGTAGAGCCACTCAATTCATCAAGCATATCATCTAGCCTAGGAATAGGATGACGATAACGAATAGTAATATTATTAATGCCTCTACAATCAACACACATACGTGATGTACCATCCTTTTTCGGCACTAGAATAATAGGAACAGCACAAGGACTAAGGGATTCGCGTATATAACCTTTGTCGAGAAGCTCTTGTACTTGACGCATAATCTCCTTCGTCTCCTCTGGATTGGTACGGTATGGTGCACGGTTTGGCAGTGAAGCACCGGGAATTAAGTCGATCTGATGCTCAATCCCT
>NW_021316253.1:0-1360 GCF_002162155.2 Triticum dicoccoides | reverse complement strand
GTGTGCTGTGTTCTGTTCAATACGCTCCAACAAACGGTTGGTCTCCCGCTTGTTTCTCTCAGCTTCCATCATAACCTCGGCTAGTGAAGGAGGATGAGGCAGATTTGCATCCCTGGCTTCACTGCCTTCGGCCTGCTCTTGAGAAGCAGGGTTAGCGCGCGTGTTGACCATCCTAGGTAAACAAGACAATGATTTAGTCAGGATGATAAAATTCCGACATAGGGTAGAAATGTAAGGAATAACTCGAAATGCAAGATGATCATCCGTATGACATGGTAGATACAGAAACTGCTTCTTTATTCCATCGTCATACACACCATACAGGGTTTAGTACAAGACCAAACAAAGTACTATTACGGTGAAAGAGGATTACATCTCATCGGAGGCATTCCAAGCTCCTATACATTATTTTTCTACACCTCCGGAAGGAGTACAAACTAGGTCATATCCCACGAGTCACGCGGGACGATAGAAGACACAACTAGTGCGAACTAGTGATACTACCACTAACTCAGACCGATCCGTAGTAGTCCTCGTAGAAGTCACCTCCATAGCCTGGAAGCTCAACATGATCATCCGGAAACAGACGATCTCGCGAAGCTTGTGGACCATAGGGGCTAGGATGAGGCCTTGGACCAACAGACGGTGGCCTGCGGGGCCCGCGAGGTGGGGTGATGCCTCCTACATCACGCCAAACCATCACGTCTGGCAGAGTAGATCTCACAGGATAGAGATCGCGCATATCTGAGAATGCAGCTTGCACCGCCGGTGCGAACCGAGTCAAAGTGGCCCAGTGGTCAGCACGGGTATTGAAGAGCTCTAACCTCAAGGCCCGATTTTCACGGTCCTTATCCTCGAGCATCTCAGCAGTGGTGCAAGTCCGTGAATCCTCCTGAGTGGGGTCAGCATAAATAGCCTGGAGATACCCTTGTGCTCCCGGAAGTGATCCTGGCATATACCGGAAATCAGAGTCCCGAAATAGACCAGATCTGACTCGCATAATGGTCATCATAGAGTAGGCGGCGTCCTGCACAGCCATCTCAATGGTAACCCCGAGTCCATAAGAGCAGTGAAGAGGCTCGGTGGATCCAGGATAAGATGGAAATATCCTGACAGTGCAGAGATACTGGCTTTGATTAAAGTCTCGGAATTGCTCTTCGACCGTGTACTCAGGATACCAGCGGTATCCAGCCTCAGTCATTACCCTGACCAACTTGGCAGTATGGCCGGGTACATCTAGGCATCGAGTCAGGCGAACCACTTGATTGAGGTTGCGGGTGGCCATCTGAAAGCACAATCATAATGCAAGGGCATTAGAATTCTAGCGAAATTTCGGCAGCATAACAGCTGTAAATGCTCA
>NW_021316252.1:0-4788 GCF_002162155.2 Triticum dicoccoides | reverse complement strand
CACCAGCTCGGGAAGTTGATCACCCGTTGATACGGGCATCTCCTCTGTAGGGCGACCTGTGAGCACACCTACAAACATATTTCTGTCAATTGACTTCCTCGCCGAACTCTTCTTTTCAAAGGAGTTCGCTCAAGCACTTACTATAGATGCCCCGACGAAGCCGCTGATTCTCCTTCACGGAGCCAGACTTACACGTACGCCGTACACCGCTTATCTTTTTGAAATAATGTGTTACCAGGAGGGGTCTTAGTGTCTCCTCCTGCGGCAACGAGTGCGGCCTCAAGTTGAGCCTTCCACTCTTGTAGCTCCTGAGACAATTGGGTATTCTTCTCTGTAGATCCTGCATATCAAATGATCCTTAAATCAGTTACCCTAACTACTTTAAGTCTCGGGGGCTACTGGCATGTACAACTATTAAAATCTCTTACCCGTATGTCCTTTACATACTGCTCCGTGGCTCTGGTCAAACCATCTTGAGCAACGCGGAGGTGCACCTTCCCCGCGTTAAAGGCATTCAACTCCTCAGGGGAGAAGCACGCGTCACGAAAAACTGTCCGGCGACGCCTATGGTTCATGGCGCTCTCCATCTCAGATTTGGTGGCGGACAGTCTGTCGGTATCCTCCGTTGGAGGAGTACCCGGCTCACGCCTTGCGCTCACCTCCCCCTCCAGACCAGGTGTTGGAGCCTGGCTGGCAGAGGCTTGGTTGGCAACCTCACCGCCTGCGGTCCGGCGAGCGCTTTTTCTCCTGCAAAGGTTATGAGCATTCAAACGCCTCCTTGGAACTTTGTCCTAAACAATGGTCGCGAGCTGTACCATTGCGGTGACATTTCGATTTGCACCGCACCCCTCTTCCGCCTGCGGGGCCAGACTGACCCCTGTGGGTCAGCCGCCATGGGTTCGGCTTCCCGCCTTGAAGGTACCTCCTGCGAGACACCATTGTGTACGGTGGTCAGAAATGCGCAGGGACGAAATAATGGTGGCGGGACTTCGGTCACAATCACCTGGGGAGCCGGAGATAGGCCGGGGTAGTCAGCCGTAATGGCGACTAGAGCATTATCCATGCTGAGCTGGTGGAACACCCCGTCAATCATCTCCACCTTTATGTCCGGATCCTCTTCGGAAGACGGATCAAGGGATCTTTCTGGGTCCTCGGGCTGCGGGGCCGGGCTATGTATGCTCTCCACAGTCTGGTGCAGATCCTGCGTCAAAAACCATAAAAGTTAGGTACTTAACTTTGAAAGCGTGTGTCGGATAAATGAATGTCCGCTTACCCAGCTCCGAGGATTATTCATGGAGAACCCATTCAATGGGCTCGTCTGGAGGAAGTCCTCCTTCTCCCCCTTGTACAGGCCTGACAGAATTTTCGCCAGGTCTTCGGCCGATCCCGGCCCTTGGCGGCCATGATGAGTGGCATCATTCTCCCCATTGAAATCCCACATGGGGTGGCCCCTGTATTGCAGTGGCTGCACCCCCCGCATAATGCACGTGGCCATGACTCCAATCATGGTCAGTCCGGAATGAGCTAGTAACCTTATCCGGCCCATCAAATAATGGACGCTCTTGTCTTCCTCCAGCTAGGGGCTCCGCGGGCGCCAACTCAGGCGTTTCTTCAGAGGAGCATTGCTGAACTCCGGGAGGCCGATCCGAACAGGGTCCGGCAGCGGAGCGTCTTCTACATAAAACCATTCTGAAGGCCAGTCCTCGGACGCCTTCTTAGGGGTTCTGGATGGATATCTGGTCCCGGCGATGCGCCATATTTCGGCACCGCCCACTTGATATATGGACCCCTCATAAGAGCGGGGTACGAGGCAGAATAACCTCTTCCACAGTGCAAAATGGGGCTCGATGCCCAGGAATAGCTCGCAAAGAGCTACGAAACCCGCAATATGCAGAATAGCTGCGGGCGTGAGGTGATGGAGTTGGAGTCCATAGAATTCCAGAAGCCCGCGGAGGAACATATGTACAGGAAATCCAAGCCCCCTTATCAGATAGGGGACGAAGCATACCCGCTCCCCTTTGTTGGGACTTGGGGTGGCCTCCGCTTGCTTCCCACCCTTGTAGGTGGCCAGCCCGGCTCGAACCGGAACCATAAAGGCCGGAGGAAGATATCCCTCCACTTGAAGCTTCACCAGCTCGTTGTGCGGGACAGAACATCTCCTCCAATCTCCGGGCAGAGGGCTGGGAGTGCGAGAAGAGGAGCTGCGTCGACGGTCCATGATGGAATGGATTCTTGGTCAGAAGCGCTCTGATGAGTACTCGCGGAAGGAAGATGGTATGATTTGGATTTGGATTCTTGCCTCTCTTATAGGGAGATTATTTGTGCAGCTAGGGGGTAAAACATAAAAGGTACCCTGACTTTTTGCATTCGTGCGACGCGTGGAAGAGGGCCATTATTGGGCGTGGAAGCCAAGGAGCGCAACATTCATAAGGAAGCCGGACACTATCCGGTAAGCACATGGAATTTGGAGGAGAACCCGCCTTGCAACACCGAAGACTATACATGCGCTGGACTTGTCGTCATTGAAGCCTGGTTCGGGGGCTACTGAGGGAGTCCTGGACCAGGGGGTGTCCGGATAGCCGGACTATCATCATCGTCCGGACTCCAAGACTATGAAGATACAAGATTGAAGACTTCGTCCCGTGTCCGGATGGGACTTTCCTTGGCGTGGAAGGCAAGCTTGGCGATACGGATATGTAGATCTCCTACCATTGTAACCGACTCTGTGTAACCCTAGCCCTCTCCGGTGTCTATATAACCCGGAGGGTTTTAGTCCGTAGGACAGACAACCATTACAACAATCATACCATAGGCTAGCTTCTAGGGTTTAGCCTCCTTGATCTCGTGGTAGATCCACTCTTGTACTACCCATATCATCAATATCAATCAAGCAGGAGTAGGGTTTTACCTCCATCGAGAGGGCCCGAACCTGGGTAAAAACATCGTGTCCCCTGTCTCCTGTTACCATCCGCCTAGACGCACAGTTCGGTACCCCCTACCCGAGATCCGCCGGTTTTGACACCGACACTGGCCCTGGGTATAAATCCGCACGGTGACGTAGTAACAGCTGCGCGGCTCGAGTTGCTTGCTCGAGGAGAAAATACGAGGCGGTAGGTGCGGCGGTGTATGAGCGCCGGAAACCTCCTGTTTCCACCTTTCTCCTTCTTCCCTTGATCGTTTGAGCTAGAGTACAGAGGAAGAGAGAGCTCCGGCGAGCTGTAGGCGAGGGCTAGGTGAAGCTAGACACCAACAGGAGGCTTAGGTTCCCGGTATTGTTCGTTAATTGTATCTTGTAGTTTCCAGGTAATTGATTTATGCCGGAAGAAAGAGATTTAGAACTTCAACATACTAACTGAAGAAATATCTACCATCTTGGGTACAGAGGTGTGTACTCAGCCATAACCTTATATATGTACCGTTAATGTTTTACAAGTGTCAACTACACTGTACATACTATACCTGCGCTGTAGTTTGCTTAGATCTTTGCAGTGAAGCTTGAGACTGATGGAAGCATTTAAGCAACCCCTTCATATAAAAGAGGAGCAGTAGTTGTATACCTATAGTAACTTGAGTTTATAGTTTTGAGGTTTACCTGTAACGTAACTTTATACCTGTATTAATTATTAACATTAGCGTAATTACCAACAATTAATGAGAATGTTTACGTCAAAGTACTCCCTCCGTTCCAAATTACTTGTCATGGTTTTAGTTCAAATTTGAACTAAAACCACGACGAGTAATATGGAACAGAGGGAGTAATTTCCTATGCATTTGTATTTTTGTGGCCACCTGAACTCCGAAACCTCATGTCATTCTCAGAGAAAATTTCGTATATATGGCAACGTGTATAGTTTGATCCTTATGCTTCGCACATGTGTACCACCTAGGTGTATAAATCAGAATCTCCGTATTAACCAGATTAAGTAGTACATGCCGGTAATAGGAACATCCAAACGCGAATATATGTTGCCGAAGGCTTACATTTGTATATATTATCACATTTGGTTTGAAATTCCTTTTACAAATCAAATAATATGTTCTGACAATAAAAGGCTAAGGTATTTACCTGCATGTCGTAAAGTTCTTAAATTCTAGCCCATGAATTTGCGGGGGCCACTTTTCTTGTTATAAAAAAACGAAACCGAGAAAGTGGACAAGCAATTAGTGGTCGCAAAACACCACAACGAATTTTGAAAAAAAGGAAACACAGAGTTGTCATGTATGATATATCTATCTACTGAGTCAATTCTGAAACTTCAGGTAACACATATCCCTGAGTAAATTGAGTGAAAGGAATACCTACCGCAAGATAATCTTGTGTAACTGATGCAACCTTTAGGACAAGTCGTTACTACCCGTCATGCACTCCCTCCGTCCCAAAATAAGTACCTATGATTTAGTACAAAGTTAGTAAAAAGCTGTACTAAATCAATGGTGGGGAAGAATGAAGCTGGAATATGACTGAGCCTTGGGCTCTCTGTGCTTAGTCATCCTATTTCTGAGTTCTCTTGTTAATTAGGCCATCTGATAAGATTAGTTGTTCCTGTTACAGTCACCTCCTCAAACTTCAAAATTCAAGAAGATTAATATGAGATCTGAAAGAGCAAAACCCATAATCTATCTTCAAAGCTCAATAGGATCACATACATAAAAGGAGAAACTCGATGGTGAACAAAAGGGAAAGATGATGTCATCAGCAATCAACAGAAAATTGAGGCAGCAAGCCACCAAATCATTACTAAAAGATCTACAGCTTAAGCTGGTAGAAAAAAGACAGATTAGCACTGT
>NW_021316251.1:0-1270 GCF_002162155.2 Triticum dicoccoides | reverse complement strand
TTCTACAATATGCTACATCATATATTTTTAATCAAAAAAACCTACGGTTTATTTCTATCTCAAAGGTAAACTTCCTTTACAGGGTGAATTACTAGCTCAGGCTAATTGTTAATGACTGACGCTGAGTGTACTAAATACATTATTACTCAAAAAATTAAGATGAAAGTAGTAATATTGTACTGCTTATTTGCAGGGTAAAGTGATCAGGACCAAGAGTGTGGAGTACATGCCGTTCTTCCTGTCGCTGGTAAACTTCCTCAACGGTCTCTGCTGGATGGGCTATGCGCTCATCAAGTTTGACATCTACATCACGGTATGTACATAGACATTGGATAAAAAAAAGTCACAAACCCATCCAGACTTACAATCAAGAATTCCTCAGCGTGGTTCGATCTAACTGTTATGTCCTCTTTAAATTCTGTGCAGATCCCCAATGCCCTCGGTACAATCTTTGGCCTCATCCAGCTGATCCTATACGGGTACTACTACAGATCGACCCCCAAGAAGGGCAAAATCGTCGAACTGCCCACCGTCCTCACCAAAAACGCCGTTACCAGTGGCGACCTCTCGGTCACCATTGAGAAATAAGCTTGGCGTTGTTTTTAGCCCTAAAGATTTTGAGTAGTTAATACCGGATGATACCAACAGGTCTGATTGTTAATTAGTAGTACTTTTTGTTAGCTAGTAGAGTCTGAGATTGCCTTTAATTTTGTGAACAATTGTCGTCTGTCCGAGACTATAGTGCAAATTGCAAGTGTATATATAAATACCAATGCAGCTGAGTTATCCCAGAGATATATTATGACACCACATATGCCTGCCTGTTTTCAATCTGCTCTTACGTGATGATTCAATTGATTTGTAAATTACAGTGTGTGATGGCTTTGTTAAATTATTTTATTCAATATCAACGATGTGTTTGTATTATGTTTCGGGCAAGGTCCTCTTTTGTTTTCTGCACAAAAACACCCAAAGGGCATCTTATTGGTGATGCAACTTGAACCTGGTGTGAGCGAAAACGACACAGACTTAACCTAATTACCGGTTCAGTTGGATAGCTCCTGCTCTTTTCCCGTGAGGCTGCCTTGTTACCACATCGACCTTTTCTTTTTGCTGAGAAGTATGACGCTTTGAGTCCATGCTAGAAATATTTTTCTGAATCTTGTAACATGTTAATTGTTTGTCATATATATATATATATATATATATATATATATATATATATATATATATATATATATATATATATATATATATATATATATATATA
>NW_021316250.1:0-4259 GCF_002162155.2 Triticum dicoccoides | reverse complement strand
GCCCAAATAACCATCCTCCACCAAATGCCAGCTCAATCCATTCATTATTTTGAGCCGAGCTTCAACATTCGTATTTATGTCCAGTGTGGTGGTTTGCAAAGCAAGTACCACCTAGACTCCTCCTTTTGAGCTGAAAATTTGTGAAAACGGTCTTCTTAGTAACTGATCATCCTCAGCCAAAACTCACGCCCATTAGCCATGTACATTTCTCGTACCGCTAATCAAACACTTGGCTGCTAATTCATGTTTGAGCATCGATTGGTCTCCTCGTGAGAATCTTATGTTGTAATTTTCTTCCTAGCACCAACCTGGGGAGTGCCCAACCCACTAGACATGCCTAGGCCGCCCAGAACACATGGCAACGCCACGGTCACGCGGTGACCACGCGGCGGGCATGCGAGTTTACGCGCTCTAGAGTTGGGGCCCTCGGCCACCGCCCAAACCTCGACGTATCGCCACCAAACCATGTATTTATGATAAATAGGTCCTTATGTAACTAGAAATAATTTTTGGAAAAAATAAATAGCAAACTATGAGGCAGCTGCAGTTCAAATTTGACCCGCTTCCAACTGAATCGGCAGAAATTTGTCTTTTTCACGAGAGGTGGATCAAATTTTTTTACACCAGACCATTTTGTCAATTGTGTTAAATATGGCCTAGTATTTTATAAAAATGATTTGGTCTAATTTTGCAACAATTATTTGGTAGTTCCTTCACAAAAAAACCTCCTTTCGGGCACTCGAAAAATGGAAAATGGTTTTTTCGTCCAACGAAAATGAAAACCTCCTTAGGCAACATTGTTTGCTATTCCAATATGCACCCTTGTGCACAATATGAGATCATTTGAACAAACTATGTCATGAATGTGGCCATAAGATTGATCATTTGGCTTGAAAGCAATGAATCTTCACACTTGATAGCTCATTTCTGAGAACACTTTTTTATGGTCAGGACTTCACATTTAGTTGTGCATCCATTTATTCAACCATACTTGTCATCTGACCTGCAGGCTGATGCTGGCTCATTTGGCACTATCTCTAATTGGAAGTACAATGCACCTCAACCTAGTGATGTTCTTGTAAGCTTCCCAGCTGATATTATTTCACGGACTTCAATTTTTCTTTGGTGGTGAAAAACCTTGCATATTAATTCCATGTCTTAACTATTTTTTGGTGAGACTATAAAATCCATGCAGGCCAAATCTGGAGCTTGTATATAAGTTTGAGAAATTTCTTATTGCAAAGTCTAACATAAATTTGTTGGCTGAACCTGGCCTAACTTACTATTGAATTTCGTTAATAACTTAGGACTGAGTGATGTGTTTTGTTGTTGCATTTTTTCTTTTTTTTTTATGATTTACCAAGTAAATTAAAATCCAAGTTCTAATGTTGCTCAACTAGAAGTAGAACTCATGCTCCTTTCATCTTCATAATTATCCGTTTTATTATTCTCCTTTTTCTCCTTGTTAGTTAGTATTATATTTTGTATCATCTTCATCATTACCATTAGTAATAACAATAGTAAATATTTGATTTGTCCTAAAAAATCATTCTGCAGGTCATTCCTTTGCATTTGCCTCCTGGTGATACTTCAACTGAAAGAACACTGTATATTGATGGTACTGCAGAGCGAATTGAAATAGCAAAGGTCAGCTTTCTTTCTCTTTTCACGCCACCTCCTAATTGTTGCAGCTATTTGTTATTTATCAGTGTTGTTAAAATCACGTGGGTTTTATTATCAATTTTTTATATGTTACTGTATTTTTTGTCTCGATTTATATTTCTCTACTTGACCTTCCTTTTCCATTGCTTCCTTTTGAAATTCTTCTCTTTAGTTATGATATACCCTACATTCTTGTCAAATGTACATGTCCAAAACGTTATCTCAACGGGTTGCCTTGTAAAACAAGGTGGTCAATTGGTCATGGAGTATATAATTATATTTGTAATTTGTGCAGTCTCTTTGTAATTAGCTGCTATGCTCTGTGTAGTCTCTCTGATGAAAGATACTAGAAATATTTGAACAATCACAGTTAAATACTGGCAAATCCATACTTCCATTGGGAGGTTTATATACCCTATCAGAACATCTTCACTACATATCATACCGGTGCTTGTGGTGTTATCCATATATCCCAGGCTATACTGTCTGTTGATCATTATCTTGACATAAGGCCAAATTAGTGTCAGTAACTAGTTCTGACGGTTGCACACATCAATCCTGGAGGCAGATTTGTTACTATCTAATGTTAATATACTTGATGCTGATGGATAAACGATAAAATTATGAACTACTCCCTCTGTTTCAGTATAGAAGTCCCATGTGTACTATTGGAGTATACCATTAGAATATAATACATACATCCAGGACATGCCTGGTCTTTTTATATCGAAACAGAAGGAACTAGCTTGTATTTGGATTGTATGATTGGATTTCATATACCTGGTCTTGTCCTGTCAAATTTGCGTTTGCTATTTCTATACATCTTTGGGGATAGTAGGTGCAAACCTCTATGCAGGTGATCAGTCTGCACACTTCAATGATGGATCGTGCACTGTAGTAGCTGGTATTTAGGCTATTGATATTTTTGCTCACTCAGGGGATAATTCTTGATGCTTAATTTTCAGCCCATTCCATCTGTTGCTAACACCACCCTCTGGGAGCAACATGTAACAAATAAGAATGTTACTGTTTATTGACTGGGCAAGAAAGTTTGTATGTGCTATGTATAGTTTGGCAAGATTATGCAGGATATCTCGCATGAATCTATCTTTGGTATTTTTGTATATATTTTCTCCCTATGTAGACTTTTCAGGTTACCATGACCAAAGCTTCCTTAAAACTTTGCTTAAATATTTCCTTTGACATTCTTTTGTTCACCTATAATATATTTTTGGAGACTTGCTGAAAGAACTGCTGTTGTGTATGTTGTGTCGTTTAGCAATATATAAGTAGATGTTGCACATAATTATGGATCACTCTTTCACCATCCATTATTGCTGATTTATCAACATCTACAAACTGCAAGGCAATCTTTTATTGCTATTCAATATATGCGTGTGTTTATCTAGCTGCCCAATCTTCATTAGCTCCCATAGTTTTGCACATGGTAGACGCTAGATGGGCATCACCAATGTTGCTTGAGAATCTTGCTCAGTGAGTTGATCCCTCCATTTTTCTTGGTGGTTCTGGAATTTCTGTATATTACATTGCTTTGTTTTTGGATATGTTTTGTCTGGTTTGCACTTGTTCTGCATGGTACATTGTATGTTGTGTTCTATACATATATATTCTGATGTGCAAACTATATTTCTGCAGAATCATGCCAGAAATCCAACAGGGCTACCACCCTCCCCGTCCTCGGGCAAACTGGGGTGTGCCTGATGCACCAGCAACACAACAGCCTGTTTACATGCAGCCTGGAGCTTATCCTGGTGCACCACCATAGTATGGCCAGCAACCTTATGGCAGAGCAGCCCCCTGGCACTATAACCAACAGCAGCAACCCCAACAACAACAGTATGCCACTGGAACTGCTGCACCTGCTGATGCTAGCAGCTACAATTACAGCCAGTCTGCTACTCATGCTTCACAAGGGTATGGTGATTCTACGTACTCTCAGCAGAGTGGCGGGCAGCAAGCTTATGATTACTCTGGTTATCAGACCCAAGGGCTGTCTTACTCGCAGCAGCCTGGATATGACCAGCACGACTATGGGGCATCGATCAGCTGCTAACTCAACTCAGGGTGGTGGTACTGCACCGAGCTATGGTGGTCCAGGTCAGCAAGCTTCAATGCCAGCCACTGGATGCCAACCGGGTTATCCTAATCAACCACCTATACTACTGCTGCTGCATCAAGCTACATGACGCAAGGTTCTGCCCCTCAAACTGGATACGTTGCTCCACAGACACAGCCTGGCTATGACATGCAGCCACCACCACAGGCCACGTATGGCCAGGATGCTTATGGGTAGCCTTCGCATGCTCAGAAGCCGCCTTCATCTGTTCCGTATGGACAGGCACCACCTAGTCAGGCTGGTTATGGGCAGTATGGACACAGTCAGCCAGGCTATGGTGCACCGCCGCCTTCCCCTGGTGCACCCACTGCTAGCCAGCCAGGCTATGGCCAGTAGCAGTCATACTGTGATCGTTATGCTACTAGTAGCTATGGGCTGCGTGCAGCGTATTGTATTGAAGTTACAACACCTGTTGCGTCGCAGGATCAATCCACCGCCGGGCCTGCTCCTGCTAATAGCG
>NW_021316249.1:0-1236 GCF_002162155.2 Triticum dicoccoides | reverse complement strand
AAAAAATAAGGAAAATGCGGCTAAGAAGGAGTACAATCATATTATGGGGCCAGGAGGGTATCGCCTTTGGGAGCCTAGGTGGGAGAAGATGGAGAACGAGCTGAGGGCGCGAGGAATCCGTCCAGGTACGGAGGGATGGGACCCAAGGGCCAAAAGCTGGTGGTACGGGCATGGGGGAACGCTGAACCCGGAGACAGGGGACTGTGTTTACCGGGGCAAAATAATTAAACCCACCCAAGCCCTTATTGACGCAATGAGGGATGCTCAAGAGGGGAAGATCAAGTTCAACAGAGAGAACGACGCACTGACAAAAGCCCTCGGGAATCCTGAACACGGAGGACGTGTACGAGGCATGGGGCACATTCCGTGGAAAATAGGGTTCCCCCAGAACGATGACCCGTACGGTTACAGAAGCCGGAAGAGAAAGATGGATCGGGAAGCAGATGTTGTGGCGCGGTTGGCATCGGAAATGGATGTGATGAAGAAAACCGTGAGTGTACTAGTAGCCGAACGAGATGCAGCTCGGGCGCAGCATGAAGATCATCCAGCGGATCTCAGAAGCCAGCAGCGGAGAAGCAGTGTGGCTTCCACGGAGGCCCCACCGGCTGGTGCAGATGCACCGACGATCGAAATTACTACACTGGAGCCTCTGGTGGTCGAAATTACTGCACCGGAGCCTCTGGTGGTCGAAATTACTGCACCGGAGCCTCCTCGCTACCCCGTGGACGATATAAAGGAGATGAAAGAATGTCATCTGTATTATCCTATCGGGAACATGTCCATGAAGGTAGCCATCGGCAGTGCTTTACCATGTTTACCTGGAGCACTCCACCACAACACCCCCATTCAAGATGGCTATGCTCGTGTCAAGGTGGAGGACATAGTCCAAGGGTTTGAGGACCTGGAGATTGACATTGCTACACCTGAAGGGGAGAAAAGACTTGGAGATGTCAAGCGCCATTTCATTCTATGGCAAAAGAAGTTTATCAAGTTTCCAGGCGAGGCGCCAAGGACAACAAGTCCACCCCCCTACGGTGGTGGCGGTTCACCTACACCTCCGTCACGTCAGCCGACGCCCCCCAGTCCACAACGTCCGGCGGGTGATCAGACGCCGCCCCCCAGTCCTCGTCCGGCGGGTGATCAGACGCCGCCCCCCAATCCACCTCCGGCAAAGAAGCAGAAGCAGTCTTGGATTATTAACCCGGACCCTTATGTACCTAAGACCACAAAGGTACC
>NW_021316248.1:0-668 GCF_002162155.2 Triticum dicoccoides | reverse complement strand
AAGGATTGTTCCCTTTAATTTCTATAGAACCATCACCGCCAATCGTCAGTTTTGCTGTTGGAATTCAGAACTTGGTTGTTGCATCCAAACTACTCCGAGGAGCAACAAGCACCGCTGAGAATGCTAAACTAAAAATAAAAGTTGTAGAAAAACAAAAGTTTGGAGGTGTTGTAGAAAAAAAAAGTTTGGAGGAGTATGCAGATGTGATTGCACGAACCGTGTCGGCAAAGGATTGTTCCCTTTAATTTCTACAGAACCATGACCGCCAATCGTCAGTTTTGCTGTTGGAATTCAGAACTTGGTTGTCGCATCCAAACTACTTCGAGGAGCAACAAGCACCACTGAGAATGCTAAACTAAAAATAAAAGTTGTAGAAAAACAAAAGTTTGGAGGTGTTGTAGAAAAACAAAAGTTTGTAGGAGTATGCAGATGTGATTGCACGAACCGTGTCGGCAAAGGATTGTTCCCTTTAATTTCTACAGAACCATGACCGCCAATCGTCAGTTTTGCTGTTGGAATTCAGAACTTGGTTGTTGCATCCAAACTACTCCGAGGAGCAACAACACCGCTGAGAATGCTAAACTAAAAATAAAAGTTGTAGAAAAACAAAAGTTTGGAGGTGTTGTAGAAAAACAAAAGTTTGGAGGAGTATGCAGATGTGATTGCAC
>NW_021316247.1:0-1263 GCF_002162155.2 Triticum dicoccoides | reverse complement strand
TGAGATCATCGTGGAACATGTGGGAGCCATCATGGGTATCCAGATCCCGCTGTTGGTTATTGACCGGAGAACGTCTCGGTCATGTCTACATGTCTCCCGAACCCGTAGGGTCTACACACTTAAGGTTCGATGACGCTAGGGTTATAAAGGAAGTTTGTATGTGGTTACCGAATGTTGTTCGGAGTCCCGGATGAGATCCCGGACGTCACGAGGAGTTCCGGAATGGTCCGGAGGTAAAGATTTATATATGGGAAGTCCTATTTTGGCCACCGGAAAATGTTCGGGATTTTTCGGTATTGTACCGGGAAGGTTCTAGAAGGTTCCGGAGTGGGGCCCACCTGCATGGGGGGACCCACATGGACGTGGGTAGTGGGGGCAAGGCCCCACACCCCTGGTCAAGGCGCACCAAGATCCCCCCTTAGAAGGAATAAGATCATATCCCGAAGGGATAAGATCAAGATCCCTAAAAAGGGGGGATAACACTCGGTGGGGAAGGAAATAATGAGATTTCTTTCCTCCCACCTTGGCCAACGCCCCAATGGACTTGGAGGGAAAGAAACCAGCCCCTCCACCCCTATATATAGTGGGGAGGCGCATGGGAGCTATACACGAAGTTCTGGCACAGCCCTACCTCTCTTCCTACTCCTCCTCTCCCATGGTGCTTGGCGAAGCCCTGCTGGATTGCCACGCTCCTCCACCACCACCACGCCGTTGTACTGCTGTTGGATGGAGTCTTCCTCAACCTATCCCTCTCTCCTTGCTGGATCAAGGCGTGGGAGACGTCACCGGGCTGTACGTGTGTTGAACGCGGAGGTGCCGTCCGTTCGGCACTAGGAATCATCGGTGATTTGAATCACGACGAGTACGACTCCATCAACCCCGTTCACTTGAACGCTTCCGCTTAGCGATCTACAAGGGTATGTAGATGCACTCTCTTTCTACTCGTTGCTGGTCTCTCCATAGATAGATCTTGGTGACACGTAGGAAAATTTTGAATTTCTGCTACGTTCCCCAACAGTGGCATCATGAGCTAGGTCTATTGCGTAGATTCTTTGCACGAGTAGAACACAAAGTAGTTGTGGGCGTTGATGTTGTTCAATATGCTTACCGTTACTAGTCCAATCTTGTTTCGACGGTATTGTGGGATGAAGCGGCCCGGACCGACCTTACACGTACTCTTACGTGAGACAGGTTCCACCGATTGACATGCACTTGGTGCATAAGGTGGCTAGCGGGTGCCAGTCTCTCCCACTTTAGTCGGAA
>NW_021316246.1:0-1223 GCF_002162155.2 Triticum dicoccoides | reverse complement strand
GTGCATTGCGGTAAAAGATCAGACGAGATGACACTGCTGATGTTGACTGCGAGCCCCCCAGGAAGAGGGTTCCCCGTTAAACATTTTCAAAATCCTCAAAAACCTAATAGAAAAAAGTTACGGGGCTTTTAAGATCTAGAGTGGAAAAAATCGAAAAAAATTCAAACAGTGGGCAAAGTGTGGTCAAACAATGGTCAAACTAATTATTCTAGAATATTAGTGTTACTAAACAATTATTTTAGTTATTTCAATTTTGGTCAAATCTGGTCAAACTGTGGTCAAACTATGGTCAAACAATGGTCAAACTAATTATTCAAGAAATATTAGTGTTACTAAATAATTATTGTTTTTTAAAACAATAGTTTCAAACTCAACCAGTGAAATGTGTCACTTCATGCTCAAGCAAAATTCCTGAAGGTGAATAGGATTGACATCTTACTATTGTTAGGAAAACAACAAGTGCAGACTTGGAAACGAAGGAGAATAAAACCCGAAAGTTAAGCGTGCTCGAGCTGGAGTAGTGAGAGGGATGGGTGACCGTTCGGGAAGTTAGATGATTTGGAATGATGAGGGGTGATTACAGGATAAATTGAGAAGTGATGAGGGGTGGTGATTACAGACTAGTGGTTAAAATAATTCAGAAGTTTGAAAATAAAAAAAATTCAAAAAAAATAGGCCCTTTTTCTACCAGTGTTTCGGGGTTTATCGGTAACGTGCCGGGACCACCGGGAGGGTCTCGGGGGTCCACCAAGTGGGGCCACATGCTCCGGAGGCTTGCATGGGCCAAGGGTGGTGAGGGACCAGCCCCTAAGTGGGCTGGTGCGCCTCCCACAAGGCCCAAGGCGCAGCAAAGGAGGAGAGAGGGGAAACCCTAGGCTTAGATGGGCCTAAGGCCCATCCTAGGGGGCGCCCCCTCTCTCCCCCTCTTGGCCGCCTCCCCTTTCCCATCTAGGGATGCCGCCCCCCTAGGGGTGGGAACCCTAGAGGGGGCGCACCCTCCTCCCTCTCCCCTATATATAGTGAGGCCTGGGGCTGCCCATAAAGGGTGATCTGATCTCTGCCTGTTGGTGCAGCCCTCCCTCTTGTTCTTATCTTCTTTCTGAAAGGAAAAATATTCTTACTTGTATGTTTACATAGATACTTGTATTATTTTTTTACTTTTATTATTGCATCTTATATAGTGCGATGGTTTTGGTATCCGCCCCCGTCGGCCCTCGTCCTGT
>NW_021316245.1:0-1377 GCF_002162155.2 Triticum dicoccoides | reverse complement strand
TATACTCCTTATAGTCTAGAATGGTCTGAATCTCTCTATTTAATCCACCCAGAAAACGTGCAAGCATAGCTTCATTCTCCTCAACAATACCACATCTAATCATGCCAGTTTGTAATTCCTGATAATATTCTTCTACAGAATTTTTCCCTTGTCTTAAACACTGCAATTTTTGAAGCAATTCACGTTGATAATATGGTGGAACCCAACGCGTACGCATAGCAGTTTTCAAAGCAGCCCAAGTAGTTGGAATAGGATATAATCTACAATGTTCAGACCACCATACACATGCAAAACTAGTGAAAGCACAAACGGCAGCAGCAACTCGTCTCTCCTCAGGATATTGTAAACATGTAAATCGTTGTTCAGTTTCTAACTCCCAAGTAAGATATATATCAGGAACATATCTACCCTCAAATGGTGGAATATTCAATTTCAGTTTAGGAATATGGACATCGTTTCGTACCTGAGGTGGTGGTGCAGGCCTACCATTACGAATATATACCTGAGGTCGACCTGCTGGTGGTGGTACAGGTGGCTGCACGTAGTGTTGATTTTGATCAACCTCATCCTCATAATCTCCCACATAATCATCCTCCTCCGCATCAGCAGCAGGAGCCACAGAAGTATCAACAGCAGCACCAACAGTTTTTCCAAACGCAAGAGGAACACGGCTTGCTCGGCGGAGGTCTGCTTCGCGACGTGGAGGTAGTCGTTGTTGTTGTTGTTGTTGGAGAGGTGCGTTAGGTGCAGCGGGTGGTGGTGGTGGAAGACGCGCAAGCAATTCATTAAACTTGTTATCGAGCTTTGTTTCGAACGTCTTCTCAAAGCCAGTGATCTTCTCCATGGCCTCTTCAAAATTGTTCAGCACATCTTGCACCTGTTCAGTCATCATTTGCTGAAACTTATCATGAAGCTCCTTGTTCGATAAATTCTCCCAGTCAATCTCGTCGGCTTGTGATCCTGGCATGGTTAGCAGCAATAGAAACACACAAGAATATGATCCTACAGACTACGAACAAGTGGTGGTGGTGGGTGTCACAAATCCGTCAAGCAAATCTCAAATTCTTACCAGTTCTTACCCAGCAGCAGGCGGTGATCGGCAACCGTTGTAGTCAAAAACTCCCAAAGCTTGGATAGAGCGATTACTAGGGAGAGTCAAACGCACGACGTAGATGTATGTGGAGCTGGGAAGGCTTATAATATGGTAGCAAAAAGGGTCAGCAATAATCAATTCAGAGATGCAAAGTTGAATAAACGCTCAACGACGGTACTGTGCTGGTCCTAGGCTAGACTGTGCTAGAGACGCGAGCCTAGAACACTAACAAAATCACGGCGAGGCACGTAAAAAAGGGAAAAGCACACTCTGAATTTTTTTTT
>NW_021316244.1:0-1830 GCF_002162155.2 Triticum dicoccoides | reverse complement strand
TTCTCATGCTGGCCCTATTCGCTGGCCAGGCGCTGATGGCTACGCCGGCGATGGCAGAAGGACTAGGTAACCGGCACAACCTTTTGGAGAAGTATGATGAGACGCAATGTCGCGGATACGCCACATGCAATATTGTATGCTTCTACCAAGTTTTTCAAGTCTGCATCATCTATAGCCCTGTTGCATTCTGCAACACTTGGGCGTTTGGGTTCTGCAAGGACAAGAGATACTGAGGCATAAATAGCAGTGCAGCTCCTTTTGGGATGCATGCACAACTACACGAGCAACTCGCCTCATCAGTGTCAACTATTGTTCCTTGGTTATTGGCGTTGTGCGTTGCAAGAGTCCTAATATGTTCCTCCCTTTATTTCCAGCTATCATTTATCAGTGGCTTAACCAACTATTTAATTACTTCATTCTCTGTCATCATGGTACTTGTTTAACTAAAAATCCCCTGTCAGATACAAATGTATGTGTCGTTTGATTATAAAATGGTTCCGCCGCGGCAGCATTTTTCGGTCCATGATGGCCATATAAGCATGCTCTTTCTACCCTTACCGATGAATCTTTCTTCATGAAATACCATTCGTTTGACAGATTTGGCATGTGGTTCGACAAAATGCCATAAAAAATAAAGGTTGCAAAAATATAAGGGAGCTTGAAGCTGAATCGGCACTAACCTTGTAAATATTTTTCGTAGTGGACAAGACAAATACTACACAGGCCATCGCCACACCCAGTTTCGCTAGATCATCGCAGATGATGCAATGTTTGACAACATATACATTCTAAACGGACACTCAAGGCCCATAGGGTGACCAGCGTTGTTTCCGTGTTAATTCGGGCCCACAGGGTACGAAAGTTTTTTTTTCTGTGAGTCCCTATCATGTGGAACCCATGTTAACTGCCGTGATTGCATTGGCTTTCAGGGACGAATATATCGAATCGGGGTTTTCGAGCGTTCTCTCATTGCACCTTGAGTACCCCAAACCCATTAAGGTCGCCTTCCGACGCTCTCTAGTAGTCGTCCACGTGCTTGGGTCATACTTCTTCTGGCTAGAGTCGCGTTGGCATCGATCCTTTGGACATTTGATTCAATCCTCCAAGAGGGTCTTTCACTGCCCCTACGGCAGATGCTACCGAAAAGAGTTCCGGCATTGAGCGAGCATTTTCTTGGGCTATCCTGATCAAACATCTCGCATGCCTCATTCTACCTTTGAAAACTGAAATTATATCCAGGTAGGATTGATCCGTGGGAAGTCATTCATTTTCCTCAGAAACCCGCAATTCCCAGATCAAAAGTCATATTTCCCGCTCCTCTAGTTTCTTAAACCAGCACGGTTCCTTTTTCCAGCAGGAATACTCCCAAAAAAGGGCTTCCATTCAAAGTGGAAAGAAAGAGACCGGTCCGTTCTCCCTCTTTGCCTAGCGGTTAATTAGAGTGTAGGTCCCCTCCCAGGCCTCGCAACCAAGAGTTACTTGTCGAAAGTTGACCAAGAAGACAATAACTATCAAGGCAGGAATAGATAGATGAAACTCTAAACTGTTTCACCATCTTCTATGGTCATTCTTATTTTTCTGAAGTTGAAGTTGTGCTCGCCCATGTAAGCTTCAATAGGTTTGTGGACATCACAACCCCATTCTCCTGTATCTCTTCAACATGCAAGCACTTCGTTAGGGCCGGTGGTTTTCTGGAAGTGGGTTCACTGTTTACGCCTCCATGGAATCTGGCTAGCTCGAAGAGTCCCCAGATGACCTCGAGTTGCTCCTGGCATTCCCAGTGATGTCATTAATGATTGGACCGTTCACCTTGAACGGAAAATCATTGAA
>NW_021316243.1:0-1124 GCF_002162155.2 Triticum dicoccoides | reverse complement strand
CGGAACCCTGTTCACATCGTTTGGGGCTGTGAGCGAAACTCCGGCCGGATCTCCTCATGGATGGAACCCGAATAGGCGATAAACCTGGACTAGAGACTTGAGTGTTTAGGCAGGCCGTGGCCGACACCCACGTTGGGCTTCCGCTTGAAGGTTGCCGAGTACATGTCGTGTAAACGGCGGTAAGTGGTGAGAGCGTGTGTGAAGAAGTACACCCCTGCAGGGTTAACATCATCTATTCGAATAGCCGTGTCCGCGGAAAAGGACCTCTGGGTTGCTTATATCAGTTCATAGACAAATGAAAGTGGATACTCTAAAATACGCAAGATAAGCGTGAGTGCTATGGAAGGCGTTCTCGTAGGGAGACGGGAGCGGATCCATAGTGGTGTATTGATATGGTGAATATGTGGACTCGTGTGCGCCACCTCAAAAGAGTTACTCGCAGTCGTAGTTTAGGATAGCCACCGAGTCAAAGCTGGCTTGCTGCAGTTAAACCCCACCACCCCTTTGTTGATAATGATGCATATGTAGTTAGTTCTGATGTAAGTCTTGCTGGGTACATTTGTACTCACGTTTGCCTATTTTATGTTTTTGCAGAGAGACTTCAGTCTCACTAGTAGTTCCACGTGGACTTCGACGTTTAGCTTGTTACCTCAGTTACGATCTTGAGCCCTCGGCAGGATCTGATAGATAGTCAGGCTTCTCAGCCTTTTTCATTTATAGATGTCTGTACTCAGACATGATAGCTTCCGCTTGTGCTTTGATTGGTATGCTCTGAATGTTGGGTCATGAGACCTATGTTTGTAATATCTCGCTCCTCGGAGCCTAATGAATAAATACTTGATTTGTAGAGTCATGTTGTGATGCCATGTTGTATTTGCACATATCGAGCATATTGTGTGTATGTTATTGAAATGCTTGGTATGTGTGGGATCTGACCATCTAGTTGTTTATCTTTAGTAGCCTCTCTTACCGGGAAATGTCTCCTAGTGTTTCACTGAGCCATGGTAGCTTGCTACTGCTCCGGAACACTTAGGCTGGCCGGCATGTGTCCTTCTTCGTTCCTGTGTCTGTCCCTTCGGGGAAATGTCACGCGGTGAATACCGGAGTCCTGTTAGCCCGCTACA
>NW_021316242.1:0-1004 GCF_002162155.2 Triticum dicoccoides | reverse complement strand
TACCCGTGATCACCTCCCAGGTGATCACGGCCCGATAGTATAGCAAGGCAGACTGACAAGAATGTAGGGCCAATGATGATAAACTAGCATCCTATACTAAGCATTTAGGATTGCAGGTAAGGTATCAACAGGGGTAGCAACAATGTCAGGCTATGCATCAGAATAGGATCAACGGAAAGCAGTAACATGCTACACTACTCTAATGCAAGCAGTATAGAGTAGAATAGGCGATATCTGGTGATCAAGGGGGGGGCTTGCCTGGTTGCTCTGGCAAGAGAGAGGGGTCGTCAACTCCGTAGTCGAACTGGGCAGCAGCAGCGTCGGTCTCGTAGTCTACCGGAGAGAAGAGGGGGAAGAAACAATGAATACCAAGTAAACAGATGCATATCGATGCATGACATGTCAAGAAGCGATGCTAGGCGTGCCCTAACGTGGTATGAGGTGGTACTGGTTAAGGGGGGAATCATCCGGGAAAGTATTCCCGGGTGCTTCGTGTTTTCGGACAGATGAACCGGAGGGGAAAAGTTGCGAGTTCGATAGGTTAGGGGTGTGTGGCGGACGAACGGACTGTGTATCCGGAATCGTCACGTCGTTCTGAGCAACTTTCATGTTGAAAATATTTTAATCCGAGTTACGGATTAAAAGATATGATTTTTAAAAGATTTTAACAATTTTGGAATTTAATTATTTATTTAATTAATTCGAAAAAATGTATTTATGACGTCAGCATGATGTCATGCTGACGTCAGCAGTCAACAGGGATTGACTGAGTCAACCCTGACATGTGGGTCCAGTGGGACCCACCTGTCATTCTCTATTTAGGTTAATTAGGGTTTAGGTTAATCTAATTACAGTTTAATTAATCTTAACTAGTTAATTAATTTAATTAAACCGGATTAATTAACTTAATTAATTAATTAATTAATTAATAATTTTATTAAATCATTTTAATTTTATTAATTATATTTATTGTTTTTATTTATTTTATTATTTATTTATTTTTT
>NW_021316241.1:0-1625 GCF_002162155.2 Triticum dicoccoides | reverse complement strand
AGACTGGAAAGACTTCCTGGCCGGAGGTGGTGGGTTGGTCGGTTCAGAGAGCGGCGGCACGGATCAACGGCGATAGGCCGGACGTCTCGGTCACCCTGATGTATTCTAACCCCCCGTGGCCGCCTGGCCACAACCCCTGGCGCGTGGTCGTCATCTCCAACGAAGCTGGAGTCGTTGTGAAGACCCCCGTCATCGGCTAGGGCTACCACAACCTCCACGGGCAGGGCAGCTTATTAGCTCCACGCAGAGCATAGTTGCGCCCACCTGGTATCATACTATGAATGTGCTAAGTTGTTGCATCCATGCTTGGTTGGCAGCGCTATAAATAACGTGTAACCCTTGGTACTAAATAAAGAAAATAAAGCACATAATTATAGGTAATCTTCAGGGTTTTTCTTTTCATCTTTCCCATCGTACGCGGTGTTAGCTTTTTTAATCTTGATTTATGTATCTGCATATTTATGCTTAGCCAGGGCATACCAAAAACCAACCGCCGCACCTTGCAAAGTGACACTCTAATATACTATATATACTTATCATGTTCGGCAACACTTGGACCGTCCCAATGGTGTAGCATATTTTTTTTCTTATATACATGGTATTTACTGATTCCCCCCCCCCAAAAAAGGCTATTTCATGATACTTATTCTACTGAGTCCTCGTATATGGCGAGTGACGCGCTGGGGAACATGCGGAGAGCAACTAGTTAACGGACACTCCTTCGGGGGGCTCACAATGATCAGCGCCACTTGGCGCCTCTCGGCCGTCTGCCATGTGTCGTGCTCTGGGCGCTCCCACAGGATTTTTATTTATTTTTTCACACGCGTTTTCGTCGACGTTTTGTTTTTCCACAGATCTTCCTTAACTTTGGAACAAAACAAATTCGAAAAAAATGCACGAAAAAACATGTTTTCTTTTTTTGGCGAGAGTCACGGTTTTACTTCCGCGAGAGGCACGATTTGCTTTCGCGAGAGTCACGGCCATGACACTCGGAAACAGAAAAAAAATATGAGTTTTCTGTTTTCTTTCCTTCCGTGAGAGGCATGGTTTTGCTTTCGAGAGAGACACGGCCATGCATCTCGGAAACGGAAAAAAATGCGTTTTCTATTTTTTTTTGTTTCGAGAGAGGCACGGATCTGCTTCCGTGAGAGGTACGGTTATGCTTTCATAAGAGGCACGGCCGTGCATCCTCGAAAATGAAAAAAAAACATGTTTTCTCTTCTTTTTTTCCTTTCGCGAGAGGCACGAGAGTGCCTTTTTTAACCGGTTTTTTTGTGAGAAAAATAGTTCATCAAAACCTATGAACATGAGATCTAGTTTTGAAGATCTCGGCCTGAGGAATCCAACAGTGAAAACGATTCGAGATATGGACACACAGTTTAATAGATAAAACATTTTGTATAAATGAATCTACGAGAAAAGGGAAAACTCTCATGTTGCGACAACGTGGGAATTATCTTTGCAACGAGTACTTCTTAACTAGTGATTTTGCGAACATGCCAGCGCGCACACTTTCGCTCCTGTGCGCCCCTAGCGGGCCGGCCCATGAGCGGGGCTGGACGCCCTAGTTTTTTTAATTGCCTTTATTTTTTCATTTTTTTGCTTTTATTTACTCTTACTCATCA
>NW_021316240.1:0-950 GCF_002162155.2 Triticum dicoccoides | reverse complement strand
TGTCACATCCCTAGCTGCTGGTAGTGCTCTAGGCTAGCTTCATGTTTGCATCATGTTTAAATTTTGCCTAAAATTGAAATGGGGATGTTTAAACCCTAGCATTAAATCAACTCAACTAGGGTGAATTAAAATCTTTTCAATAAACCCAAAAGGTTCCTAAGAAAAGTTCATGATTTCTGGTTAAGGTGGAAACCTCTGCCAAAAATGATGAATATATTCCTAGGTCATTTTTGGATTTTTGAATTAAATCATATTGTATTTGACTTTGGGCATTTAAATACTATAAATAATTTAAATGCTCAAATAAATGTTGGAAATTGATAAGGGTCACTGAAATAATTCAGAAAGTACCCATAATTATTTCCAGGATTTTATAAAATGATTTGATATTTTAAAACAAATCCTAAAACAAAACTACAGAAATAGAAAAGAGAAACAAAATAGAAAAAAAAGGGGAGAGAGGCCACCTGGGCCACTTACCTGCTTACCTGCCCGGCCCGGCTCCCCCAGCGCGGCCCAGCCCACCTCCTTTTCCCCCCCTTGTCGTCGTCTTCCTCTGCCAGTAGGCAGAGGCGAGGCGTGGCGCGCGCCCGAGAGCCCCGGCCACCTCCTGCTTCGCGCTGGAGGCCGCCCTTCGTCCTAATTCGCGCCACGACGACGCCCCGTGTCCCCTCTCTCTCTTCCCTCACTCGCTGCATCTTCTCCCCCTCCTCTGTTCCTCTCTCCCTCTCGTGCCGAGCGCAGCCGCCGCCACCGACGCCGATTGCCGCAGCCACCGTGCTCCCCACGCCTCACCGACGCCCCAGGGAGCTCCGCCTCGACCCCCTCCTTCCTCCCCACCGACCCACGGCCCTCCGGAAGCCCTGCAACGCCGCCACCATCGCCGTTCCGTCGCCGGCCACCGAAGCTCCCCTCCGTCGATTCGCCGGACCCCGTGCCTCCCCTGCCTC
>NW_021316239.1:0-1096 GCF_002162155.2 Triticum dicoccoides | reverse complement strand
CCTAAAGATGGATCGTTCAATGATGACAGCTGAACCTCGGCCATTGGAGAAATGGACCAGACCACCTGACGGCTGGTGCAAGCTGAATGCTGACGGCGCCTTCGTTGCCGCGGATGGGACAGGTGGTGCAGGTATGATCCTTCGCGAGCACCGCGGCACTGTGGTCTTTGCGTCATGTCGTTTCCTGTCGAAGTGTTCGACCGCACTGGAGGCCGAGCTTGCAGCTTGCATGGAGGGTGTGTCCCTTGCTCTGGAATGGAGTTATGTTCCTTTTATATTGGAAATAGACGGCAGTACAGCAGCGGCAACGATAGCTGATGCTACAACCAACAGATCTCCAGTAGCATCAATGCATGCTGGGTTCGGGGTGTACCCATGTGATTTCACATGTTAGAAGGGAGTTAAATCAGGTTAGCCACCAGCCAGATGGGACGATCTATTCGGACCACTGTTTGAATGAAAAATCTTTTTTACAAAAAAAAACTCCCAGAGAGACAGGACTTTGTGTGTGAGGGAAGTACAACGCGACATGCTCGCGTTGTTGTCCATGTACTTCTCCATGATCATCCTAAGCAAGGCTTACTTCGGCTTCTACTGACCAGTTGCCTACGTAACCACAACCTTGTGAAGCTCATATGTACATATGATTCAATGAGCGAGTACATGCTCATAGCTATGTACATAGATTGTGTAATTTGCACGAATGCTTTGTCATATTCACGAATGTATTAATTATCACTCCATGTACATATGCAGGTTGGTGGCACCACCGTCGATATGTGTCGCCCACTCCTGGTTTATGAGCTTATGTCTAATGGAAGTTTGGACAAACACTGTTATCTTGGGCGCTGTATTGGCGGTATGATCGAGGAGGGTTGCGTGTAGGCGCTATATTGCAGGACGCGCAATAATATCCTAGAGGCTGTAGATCCGAGTCTCTCTAATTTGACAACAACAATTCTGCATATTCTGACGTGCTCTGGCCCATCAGCTATACAGTCGTCTGAAATAAAATATGCATGCAGTTGATTAGTAGCGAGCTCACCAACGGTACGATGTGCGTCACGTGTGAATGCAATATTGTACATATAAAAGG
>NW_021316238.1:0-1132 GCF_002162155.2 Triticum dicoccoides | reverse complement strand
AAGTATCCGTGTGTATGCTTATACGATATGCATCACACAATCTCAGATTCATCTATTCAACCAACACAAAGTACTTCAAAGAGTGCCCCAAAGTTTCTATCGGAGAGTCAAGACAAAAACACGTGCCAACCCCTATGCATAAGTTCACAAGGTCACCGAACCCGCAAGTTGATCACCAAAACATACATCAAGTGGATCAATAGAATACCCCATTGTCTCCACGGGTATCCCACGCAAGACATACATCAAGTGTTCTCAAATCCTTAAAGACTCAAACCGATAAGACAACTTCAAAGGGAAAACTCAATCCATTACAAGAGAGTAGAGGGGGGGGGGAACATCATAAGATCCAACTATAATAGCAAAGCTCGTGGTACATCAAGATCGTACCATCTCAAGAACACGATAGAGAGATCAAACACATAGCTACTGGTACATACCGTCAGCCCCAAGGGTGAACTACTCCCTCCTCATCATGGATAGCGCCGGGATGATGAAGATGGCCACCGGTGATGGATTCCCCCTCCGGCAGGGTGAGAGAACGGGCTCCCGAGAGGTTTTGGTGGCTACAGAGGCTTGCGGCGGCGGAACTCCCGATCTATTGTGCCCCTAGATGTTTTCAGGGTACGTAAGTATATATAGGTGAAGGAAGTCAGTCAGGGGAGCCACGAGGGGCCCGTGAGGGTGGGGGCGCACCCAGGGGGTAGGGCGCACCCTGGACCCTCGTGGCTTCCTTGAAGCTTCCCCGGTCTACTCCAAGTCTCCTGGATTGTGTTTGTTCCAAAAGTAAGTCTCCCAAAGGTTTCATTCCGTTTGGACTCCGCTTGATATTCCTTTTCTTCGAAACACTGAAATAGGCAAAAACAACAATTTGGGCTTAGCCTCTGGTTAATAGGTTAGTCCCAAAAATAATATAAAAGTGTGTAATAAAGCCCATAAACATCCAAAACAGATAATATAATATCATGGAACAATAAAAATTATAGATACGTTGGAGACGTATCAGGTGGCGCAACCACGTCAGTGCGGTGGGGCGGGGAGCGGGGTTTTGGTAGGAGCTCTCGTGACCACGGACGGCGGAGGCAGGCTGCTCTGCCGGTGGTCGCTGGCTCTTCGGGAAAGATTCTGAACA
>NW_021316237.1:0-1321 GCF_002162155.2 Triticum dicoccoides | reverse complement strand
GCCTCAATCCGGTTTGTCTCCAGGTACTGCGGTGGATTACTGGGTCCAGCTCCTGGAGTGCGAAAGGGATTTCGGGGGTCAAATCCTAACGGCAGGCGTGATCTGTGCTTCCGCTTCAAAACCTCCTGTGATGCATTCTGGTCAAGCATGAGTTTATAGGCCTGGGCGTCCAAAGCGGCCCGCTCTGCAGCCATCCGGTCTTTTTCTGCTGCCAGATCCGCTTTGGCTTGCACGATCTGCTCTCTCACCTTCGCAATTTCTGCATTATGGGCCTCCTGATCCGCCGGATTGTCCTCTGCCATAAGCGCGGCTAGTGCATCAAACAGCTCAGATAGAACTTGAACCGGCGGGCGCATAAGGCCTCCTGACCCTGCCGCTGATGCCGCTGCTGATCCGGAGAGCATTGCTTCGGTGGTCGAAGAGTGATTTGCCGCCTGTGTGCCGGCCATGAATATTCCAACCCGGTTGACCTGGCCCGGGGGGTCCGGAATACTGTCGCCATCGGAACAGCCCCTAATCTGGTCGTCTTGCAACTGGTACAGCGATTCGGTCTCTCCGGTCGAGGACTCGTCATCGGAATAGACGACGGTCTCACTACCGTGTTCTGATTCGTCCTCACGCTCTCCTTCGTGGACGACTCCAACGAAGACACGCTTCACGGCCGGTTTAGCCCAGGTAGATCTCGCATGCTGAGCCGTCTCGATGAGGTTGGTGCAGATATCCGGCTCAGGTCCAGGCTCACCGATTTTGCCAATGAAAACGTGTATGCCACCAAAGGGGACCCGGTACCCGTACTCGATCGAATCGGCCTCGGGACCCCATCCTGCATCGTTGATGTAGATCCTGCCCCGACGACTCTTGGTCATCCGGCCCACAACATAGCCTTCGAGTCCCTTGAGCTTGCCCTCCAAGATCGTCAAACCATCGTGCGATGGCCCCACGGTGGGCGCCAACTGTCGTGGAATTGTCACGGCAGATGTCCTAGAGAAAGGACTTAGTCGTGGAGCCATCGCTACGAGTTTACTTGAAGGGGTTAAAGAGGACACAAAGACACGAAGGGTTTATACTAGTTCGGCCCCTTCGATGAAGGTAAAAGCCTACGTCTAGTTGTGATGGAATTGATGTGGTCTCGATGGCTAGGGAGCAAACAAGCTTCGCCTAGACTCGAGTTGTTGTCATTGTCTCTCTTGAACTACCGCCGGGTCATCCCCTTATATACACGGGTGATGCCCGTCGGTCCATAGAGTCCCAACCGGTTCATATTCGTATCCCGGTTGGTATCTCTCTATTCCTAACTTACAATACAAGTTATACATCAGGT
>NW_021316236.1:38836-40386 GCF_002162155.2 Triticum dicoccoides | reverse complement strand
CTACGCCTCGCCCTCGGCAGGGCAAAGGAGATCGTCAACATCTCTGCCTGAGTGCGCTTAGCTGCCGTGTACTGTACCACTTTGTAAGATATGTGCATAGGTTGTGAGGAGTAGCCTGTTTGCGCATCATGTAGGATCTGGAGAAGTGCACTAGCCTTAATAACATGTCAGGATTATGTACGCATATCCTGAGTGATGTACTGTATAATTACCGCCCGCATGTAAGATATGTAATGAGCAGTCCTTCTCCGTGCGCAAGTCGATTTGTTTTTCTTAAGTAAGCTTGGGCATTTATTTATATCTGCCAGCTTATTGCATTTATGGTTTTATTTTGCGACTCTTTTCGCTTTTCTTAAGAGTTTTACAAAAAAATTTCCCAGAGTGAAAAATGTCTCGTCCTTGGACACGTTCCATGCCAACTCCACCAGAGGAAATTTTTGATACTCAACCCAACAATGAGTTCACTCAGGGACAGTCAAGCCAACAAGGCAGTGAATCAGCACTTTCACAAATGTGCCGCCTTTATGAACAGAGTCAGCAACAGCATCGCAAGATGATGAACCAAGTCATCAACATGGGGAATCATCATGGACAGTATCAGCAACATTCCAAGTTATCTGAGCTACAGAAGACACGTCCTCAAACATTTTCTCACACTGACAAGCCTCTTGAGGCCGAGGACTGGCTTCGAGATATGGAGAGGAAATTAATTATTGCAAAGTGTTCAGATCTCGAGAAAGTACTATATGCTCCACACTATCTCACAGGAGCAGCCGCATCGTGGTGGGAGAACTTTCTGCACATGCATCCCAACGAAAATGACATAACCTGGGATGATTTCAAGGAAGGTTTCCGTGGTGCACATATTCCTAAGAGCATTATGAGAATCAAGAAGAGAGAATTCGATGACCTCAAACAAAGGAACATGACAGTGTCAGATTACAATAGTCAATTTACCCTATTATCCCGCTACACAAATGAGGAGCGTATGACTGAAATCAAGAAGATGGAGAAATTCCTTGACGGTCTGGCGCCCGCGCTTAAATGCCAACTGGTCGTGCACACTTTTCCTGATTTTAAAATGCTGGTGGACAAGGCCATTACTATGGAAAATGAGAGACGCAGTCTGGAAGATATCCGCAAGCGAAAAAGGGACCAGACTAATCACACTCGCAATCACCGAAGCAAGATAGATTTTAAAAAGGGTGGGACACCCAAATTCTCATCCAATGTCTCACGCCCAATCAAGAATTTTCATGCAAGGGACAAGGAATTCACCTATCGCCCCGGCGTTACTTGTTACGCTTGTGGAGAAGAAGGGCATTATGCCAAACAGTGCCCCAAGCCAAGGAACTCAACCCCAAAGCCGAACAACGGCGGCAATAATTCAGCGCCCAAGCGAAACAATTTCAATCCCAACAATAACCACAGGAAGGGTCATCTGAACCACGTAACCAAAGAGGAGGCACAAAATGCTCCGGATATCGTACTCGGTACGTTTCCTGTCAACACAATACCTGCAATGGTTTTGTTTGATTCTGGAGCTTCTC